>NC_092090.1:69163598-69332349 GCF_045679555.1 Salvelinus alpinus | reverse complement strand
TTATGTTTCCACTTGCCTCTAAAGAAATGTGTATTTGATGTTCAAGCATTCTTATTGGTTAGTTCAACTCTGATGACAATAAGGGGTGTTGTGATTGGCCCCGCTTGCAGATAGGGGGAGATCGCGAACGTCAGGTCTTCCCAGTATGAAAATGTGATGCGAGGGGTAGGTCACGTTCTGAATACTGTTTTCTATTTTCTATTTTACAATGTGTACAAATTTGCTGTACGTTACTGATTTTATACATGTGTGGTTATATGGTACCTGTTAGGGATTGAGGGGCTTTCTGGGATGTGCTTTGGCATATGATTGCTGTAAATAATTGTGTTAGCTAGCATACACCGATGTCATGGTCACATAAGCCACGGCTAACACAGTTGTCTTCATGCTACAGATTTTGCCATCGACAGCCATCATCACTGTTAAGTCCTGCACAACTAACGTGCTGTTTCCCATTTAATCACAGGTATTTACACATGTTATATTTTGTATTGTATTTTTGTATTTTGTTCGCCCAGTATGAAAATGTGATGCGAGGGCAGAAATAAATGATGCTCAACTGGGACCACTGGCCGAAGTGATTTATTATTTTAAAACACAACGCATGGAGAGTACACTATACATCTGTTACACTGGTGCCGTGACTCGTCTTCTTGTCTTGCTGGACGTCACGTGGAGGGATCGGAGACCCGGCTTCAAGAAGTACTGTGGTTGCTGATACACGCCTAAGGTCTAGGTTTTGCATTCTGCGCAAGTGGAGTTCTCAGGGAGCTCCTGGTAGCATGAGTGAGTGGGGAATATAATATACTGTTTATTAGTTGTATGTGTTGATGTTATGATTATTTAGTGATGTAATTGTGCGGTTACGCTAGTGACCTTCGGAAGCCAATTAACGTGAGGGTGATGCCATTTTCTACCACACGGTGGCGACAACTATTAAGGCGTTTCTTGTTACTTTTCTGTGTTGATTCTTGGCCTTGTTAGACAACCACTACTGAACTTTTATTTTGAGTGCATTATGTTCAAGCTGATTTTATAGAAGTGTTCATATTGATTGTGATAATTTTATTTTTTATTTTTTTGGGGCACTTAATATTTACAAAAAAAAAAATATATATATATATTTTAAAAATGGAAAGTTTTGGGAGAGGTAGGGGAGTTTTCATGTTTAACCCTTCACTGCCAGTGGGTAGGGGGGCATCTATTTCTCCAGTTACTTCCACACCTCTGGCCAAGCCAACTACGCAGGCAAGTGTGCACCTTCCACATGATTTAGAGCTACCTCAACTCAGTGCATTTGAGCCAGTTTCACCTAATCCTAGGAAGGAGGATGTTTCTATGGATTTCCTGGCAGACATTGTTAAGCAGATAGGTTACTCAATAGGTGAAAATATTGCCTCTTGTTTGGAATCAAAGGCTATGGGAGATGGGGTGGGACAGAAGGTTGATTATGTTGGTGGTACCAAGGTTGGGGCCAGCTCTAGTCTAAATGTAGTGGTGAAAAATGATGTCAGGGAACCAGCGTGTTTCAGGGGGGATGGTTCAGAGGAATGCACAGTGCATGAATGGGAGGAGACTATGTTAGTGTACATGCAGAAGAAGGGCTATGGTGGGCAGGAGAGGTCAGATGAAGTTTTGGGTAAGCTGACAGGGCGGGCACGTGACGTGGTAAGAGTAAGCCTACGCAGTAACCCAGTTGACTTAAGCCAGGGCCCTAGACCGGTTTTTGACATTCTGAAGCATCACTTTAGCGACACAATCAACTCTGACATGCCCCTAGCTGATGTTTATTCTACGTTGCCAGTGGAAGGTGAGACTCCATTTGATTACTGGATCAGACTGAACAGAGCCATAGAGGTGGCAGAGGACTGTTTGAAGAGGCAGAACAAGGAGCTAGACAATCCATCACGTGTTCTGACTGTCATGTTCATCAAGCACTGTCCGAACCCAGAGCTGTCATTGATATTCATGTGCAAACCATTGCATGAGTGGATGGCTGCGGAGGTCCATGGCAGGCTGGAGGAGTACCAGAGGAAGTGTAAGGCTCCAAGTCCCTTGCGGCTGGCCCCACTGGTCACCACACTGACGCAGGAAGTAAGTAGGCCAGTGTCGGCTGTTGCAAACTGCCCGGACCCCTTGCAGCAGCCCACAAATGGCTCATCCGAGGCATTGGATCGTGTGATGGACATGCTTGAACGGGTCTTGGAGCAGAGGCCTCTGCAACCTGTAGGCGGCTATAAGAACCCGCCTTTGCAATGCAAAGTGTGTGGGGATGCGAATCACAGCACAATGGATCATTGTTATTCTAACCACCTATGCTTCCTCTGTTATCAGGCTGGGCACACACGTCGGGAATGTCCTCGCACTTCATCGGTAACTCCCGTCGCTCCATCAAACAGCAACACGACACAGCGGCAGGAAAACTAGCTGGCCCGCACTGGGTAGGGGGAAGTGCTGGGCCTTGTGAGGTGCCCCAATTCGATAGTGTTGTAGATTTGGAGTCAATATATTCAAGTGTTTGTGATGAAGTCAAGTCGAACGAAAAAGTCATTATGCAAAATACACAGAGAGTGCTCCACAACGATGAACTCTTCTATACTAGTGTGTTACTGGGGGATGTTATAGAGGTGAGCGCTATGATTGACAGCGGTTCTATGGCATGCACATTGAGCTCTACAGTGGTGCCACGCCTTGAGAAAGCAGGTGTGCTCAAGAGTGGCTCCCTCAGTCCGACTGAAGTGGTGTTGGTTGGCTGCGGGGGGTTGAAGACCAAGCCTGTAGGTGTGTGTGAATTGAATCTGTCTGTGTATGGCAGCAGCCTCTCTGTCCCTGTTCTAGTAGTGGATGGCCAACGTGATGAGCTCATCCTAGGCAGCAACGTGATAAAACACCTCATCAGGGAGCTGAAGACGACCGGTGACTTCTGGGAGAAGATGACATCATCTGAACACAATGGAGATGACAAACTGTTCCGTCTGCTGGCTAATGTAGAGAGATGGAAAGGGACAGAAGTGCCGGAAAGAGTGGGCACGGTAAGGCTGAAGCGGGCGGTCACATTGGAGCCCATGCAGGAACATTTAGTCTGGGGCCGGTTGTGTACGCCTCAAAATGTATCTGCGGGCAGTGCTGTCGTTATTGAGCCTACGAGGGCGCGCTCAAGACCGAAAAACATTCTAGTGGGGAGAACAGTAGCGACGTTGTGGAGCGATGGCTGGGTCCCTGTCAAAGTTATCAATCCCTCACCAAAGCCAGTAACAGTGAGACGCAATGCCAAGATAGCGGATGTTTTTCCTTGCATGGCATTAGAGGACTTTGACACTGACTACATAGATGGGCCCACTGTCGAACCGGTCCCCCTGGTGCAGCAGGTACACAAAATGGATGCCAATCAAGACTTTGACAATGGTAGTGGAGATAGCTTGACCGTTGACAGTGCCGTAAAACCGCACAGAGTGACAAGTGAGGTGTTGCACGAGTTAGGGCTAGGTGACATTGACATTGAGTCCACTCAGTTGTCGCAACAGTGTAAGGCCCGGCTAGTTCAGCTAATAGCCCGCTACGAGTGTATCTTCTCCCGGAACAAACTAGATTGCGGGAAGGCTACTGGATATGTCCATCGCATCAGACTCAGTGACACTAAGCCTTTTAGGCTACCTTACCGTAGGCTCTCCCCTAACCATTATGACAAGCTCAGGCAGGCCTTGGATGAGATGGAAGAGCGAGAGATAATCAGGAAATCCAGCAGTGAGTATGCCTCCCCGCTCGTGCTGGTCTGGAAGAAGTCTGGCGATCTGAGACTGTGTACAGACTTCCGATGGCTCAATGCTCGCACCGTAAAGGATGCTCACCCTCTACCTCACCAAGCTGATGCTCTGGCGGCCCTGGGTGGCAATGCCTTCTTCTCTACAATGGATTTGACCTCAGGCTACTACAATGTGGAGGTGCATGAAGACGACAAGAAGTTTACAGCCTTCACTTCTCCTTTTGGGTTATATGAATATAACCGTCTTCCACAAGGACTGTGCAACAGCCCAGCTACATTCATGAGGATGATGTTGAGCATTTTTGGGGATCAAAATTTTTCTAGCCTTCTATGCTACCTGGACGATGTGCTGGTTTTTGCCCCGACTGAAGAACTTGGATTGCAACGCTTGGAGTCAGTTTTTGAGCGTCTCAAGGCCCATAATCTGAAATTGGCTCCAAAGAAATGCCATTTCATGAAGAGGTCAGTGCGGTTCTTGGGGCATGTCATCAGTGAAGGAGGTGTGGCCACAGACCCGGAAAAAGTGAAGGCTATTGCAGGGATGACAGAGAAGGATCTCATGGAGGATAACACGGACGTTCCCTCCCAGGGGAAGATTCGGTCCTTTCTCGGAATGATAGTCTATTACCAGCAGTTCATTGAGGGGTGCTCCACCATCGCTAAGCCGCTGCATGGGCTGACAACTGGGACGAAGGCACCACGCCATGGGAAAGGAAAGAGGAAAAGAAGAATACATAGGAAACTCACAGCAGCAGACTGGACTGGTGAGTGCAAACAGGCCTTTAGTCAGTTGAAACAAGCTCTCCTCGATCAGGTCATGCTAGCCCACCCTGATTTTAGTAGACCTTTCTTGCTGTCTGTAGACGCATCTAGTAATGGATTAGGTGCTGTCCTCTCCCAAGTGCCAGAGGATGGGTCTGCAGCCAGGCCCGTAGCATTCGCTAGCAAATCTCTTACTTATGCACAGTCAAAGTATCCTGCCCATAGGTTAGAGTTTTTTGCTTTACGCTGGGCAGTCTGTGAGAAGTTTAGTCATTGGCTAAGGGGCAAGCCTTTTACTGTATGGACAGACAACAACCCATTAACATACATCCTGTCCAAGCCCAAATTGGACGCCTGTGAACAGAGATGGGTTGCTAAACTCGCTCCATTCGAGTTTGACATAAAGTACATCCCCGGTCCCAAAAATGTCATTGCTGATGCACTCAGTAGACAGCCATTTGTGCAGCCGAGCGCTCTCCACCGCATCACAAGGGTTCCATACAAGGCCTTGCTGGAAGAAGCTGCGGGAGTACATGCTGAGAAGGTGCAAGATGTGTTCCGCTGGTCGAACCACCCATTCGACCTCGAAAGCTGCTCACCGTCAATTGAGGCAGATGCCTGTGAAATTGTCATGGACTGCCAAACTACCTCCTATCCTTCTCCTGGTTCACTGTCAAAGGAAGCGGTGTCAGCAGTCCTGAGGTCGCAAGAGGAGGCTGGTCTACAGAACTGTGCGCTGCTACTGCCTCAGCTCACTCAGTCACTGGTGCCATCTGAGATGTCAGATGTGAGAGTGCTGTCCCGTGACGACCTGATATCAAAGCAGCGCCAGGATGATGCACTCGCCAGAGTTGTATTCTACGTGGACAGGGGCCGTAGACCTTCTAGGAGGGAACGTGGCCATGAACCAATCGAGGCTCTACGGATTCTGAAGACCTGGGAGAAGCTCACTCTGAAAATGGGTGTACTATATCGCGTTACCAAAAGTTTGCTGTCAAAGAGGAAGACGTACCAGTATGTAGTACCCACCTCAATGAGGGCGACAGTTTTGAAGGGTGTCCACGATGAAGCCGGTCATCAGGGGCAACAGCGGACGTTGTACTTGACGAGACAGAGGTTCTTCTGGCATGGTCTGGAGTCGGATGTGAGAGAGTATGTCAAGACCTGCAAGAGGTGTGTGTTCAGTAAGGCCCCCGAGCCAGAGGCCAGAGCTCACTGGAGAACATCATCACGACTGAGCCCCTCGAGTTGGTGTGTGTGGACTTCTGGTCTGCTGAAGACTCCAACAACAAGTCCTTGGATGTTCTGGTCGTCACTGATCATTTTACTAAGATGGCCCATGCCTTCTTGTGTCCGAACCAATCAGCTAAAGCGGTGGCCCTTCAGCTGTGGAACAACATCTTCTGTGTGTATGGTTTTCCTCGTCGTATCCACTCCGACCAAGGGGCCAACTTTGAAAGTAAATTGATTGCTGAGTTGTTGAGCGCTGCAGGAGTCCAGAAGTCGCACACAACTCCCTACCATCCGATGGGGAACGGGGGAGTCGAAAGGTTCAATAGAACGCTGGGAAACATGATCAGGGCTTTACCTACGAGAGCGAAGCACAGGTGGCCCCAGAAGCTGAAGTCGTTGACCTTCGCCTACAACTGTACAGTCCATGAAACCACGGGCCACGCCCCTTTCCAGTTGATGTTTGGGAGAACCCCACGTCTGCCTGTCGACATGATGTTTGGTACGGTGCTACAAGACTCAAATGTTGTAGACTATGATGAGTACGTCAAGTCCCTGACGAGAGACCTGAGGGAGGCCATGGAGACTGTACAGGTGTCGGCAACCAAACAGCTGAAGAGGCATGCGGGCCTCTACAACAGGAAGATCAGAGGAGCTCCAGTGGAGGTCGGTGATCGGGTGCTGCTGGCGAATAAGGGTGAACGTGGAAAGAGGAAGCTGGCGGATCGCTGGGAGAACAACCTCTATATTGTTACGGAGAAGAATAGTGACATCCACATCTTCAAGATACAGAACATGTCGACTGGCCAGGAGAAAACGGTCCACCGTAATCTGATAATGCCTGTAAACTTTTTGCCTCTCCCTGACACTGCCTTGGAGACACCTAATACGGGAGACCGTGAGGATCTGAGTGAGGAGATGGAGGACTCATCCATGAATGATATACCAGAAATGGACATCGGTGAGAGGACTAGTGTGTGGGTATCAGAACAGACCTCGGAGGAAACACAGTCGGAGCCCTCTGAAAAAGAGACCCTAGATGTGCTGGAAGATGGGCCACTGGCGAGGGACCCTCAGAACTCACCACATTCTGAGGGTGCCACTGGTGGCACAAGCATGTCAGAGGTAACCTTTGGAGAAGAAATGTCCGAACCCTCTGAGGAAGAAAGGCATTCTGAAGATGCCGCTGGCTCCAGCAACAGTCACAGAACCCTTGACCTTGACTACCCATCGACTGTGGACAGTGACCCACCAATGGTGGTTGTAGTTGGACAGGTTAAACGTAATGATAACTCTGTTAGGACTGTCAGGTCAGGGGCTGGTCGAGTTAGGAAACGCCCAGTGAGACTCATTGAGACTATGCAGACACAGAGGGTTTTTCATACAGAATTCATTAGAGTACCTGTGTGGGTGTAGGATTAGAATCCAAGTCTATAGCCACATTTTTTTTTTTTTTTTACTTTTAACTTTCAAGAGACCCTATAGAGGTAATGGGTCAGGGGTCATGTAGGCCAAGGTTTTTTTTTTCTGTCTGAGGTTCTTATTGTCACTGAGTGTACTGAACATGTAACATGCATGTTTTCCTACGGGGTCTTTGAATTCCCCTAATTCTCTTTAGAGAATAGTCTTTGCACTGGAATATTTGGTGACATATGTATTGCAAGGTATTGCATACCTCATTTAGTTTCTTTGTAGTATGCAAGTGTAATTCAGCAGGGGAGAATGTAACAGGGTTGGTTATGTTTCCACTTGCCTCTAAAGAAATGTGTATTTGATGTTCAAGCATTCTTATTGGTTAGTTCAACTCTGATGACAATAAGGGGTGTTGTGATTGGCCCCGCTTGCAGATAGGGGGAGATCGCGAACGTCAGGTCTTCCCAGTATGAAAATGTGATGCGAGGGGTAGGTCACGTTCTGAATACTGTTTTCTATTTTACAATGTGTACAAATTTGCTGTACGTTACTGATTTTATACATGTGTGGTTATATGGTACCTGTTAGGGATTGAGGGGCTTTCTGGGATGTGCTTTGGCATATGATTGCTGTAAATAATTGTGTTAGCTAGCATACACCGATGTCATGGTCACATAAGCCACGGCTAACACAGTTGTCTTCATGCTACAGATTTTGCCATCGACAGCCATCATCACTGTTAAGTCCTGCACAACTAACGTGCTGTTTCCCATTTAATCACAGGTATTTACACATGTTATATTTTGTATTGTATTTTTGTATTTTGTTCGCCCAGTATGAAAATGTGATGCGAGGGCAGAAATAAATGATGCTCAACTGGGACCACTGGCCGAAGTGATTTATTATTTTAAAACACAACGCATGGAGAGTACACTATACATCTGTTACATATGGGCCTAGTATATTGAACACAATCAATACATATTACCACTTTTTAAAGCACATTCACTCACCTTCATACAATAAAAACCCACACAAACATCCCAAAATGAATACTTTACACCACGTCAAGAGTTTATTTGACTGTATTTCAGAATATTTTTCTGTAAACAAGTTTTTTGCTATTTTTTTTCTCACAAAATGTAATATAGCCGTACTGTCGCATTTCATAAAAATTGTTGTTCACTTCTGTCTTTGAAACTACAGTATCAACCATTGGCTGATGCATGCAACGTCTGAGCAGGGGAACACAACCCATATGATATAGCAATCTGATGCCCAACTGCTCAGACGATGATTTGGCACACAATCAATCAATCAAATGTATTTATAAAGCCCTTTTTACATCAGCAGATGTCACAAAGGGCTTTACAGAAACCCAGCCTAAAACTCCAGACAGCAAGCAATGCAGATGTAGAAGCACGTTGGCTAGGAAAAACTGGCCAGTCCTCTTCTGGCTGTACCTGGTGGAGATTATAAGAGTACATGGCCATTATTAAGGCCAGATTGTTCTTCAAAATGTTCAAATGTTCATAGATGACCAGCAGGGTCAAATAGTAATCACAGTGGTTGTAGAGGGTGCAACAGGTCAGTACCTCAGAAGTAAATGTCAGTTGGCTTTTCATAGCTGAGCATTCAGAAGTTGAGACAGCAGGTGTGGTAGGGAGAGAGAGACGAAAACAGCAGGTACGGGACAAGGTAGCACATCCGGTGAACAGGCCAGGGTTCTATAGCCGCAGGCAGAACAGTTGAAACTGGAGCAGCAGCACGACCAGGTGGACTGGGGACTGCCAGGAGTCATCAAGCCAGGTAGTCCTGAGGCATGGTCCTAGGGCTCAGGTCCTAGGAGAGAGGGAGAGAGAGAGAGAATTAGAGGGAGCATACTTAAATTCACACAGGACACCAGATAAGACAGGAGAATTACACCAGATATAACAGACTGACCCTAGCCCCCCGGCACATAGACTATTGCAGCATAGATACTGGAGGCTGAGACGGGGGGGATCAGGGGACACTGTGGTCCCGTCCGACGATAACCCCGGACAGGGCCAACTAGGCAGGATATAACCACACCCACTTTTCCAAAGCCCAGCCCCCACACCACAAGAGGGAGATCAAAAGACCACCAATGTACTACCCTGAGACAAGGTTGAGTATAGCCCATGAAGATCTCCTCCACCGCACGAGCCTGAGGGGGCGCAAAATCGGACAGGAAGATCATGTCAGTGACTCAACCCACTCAAGTGACGCACTTCCATGCCTAGGGACGGCATGGAAGAGCACTAGTAAGCCAGTGACTCAGCCCCCGTAATAGGGTCAGAGGCAGAGAATCCCAGTGGAGAGAGGGGAGCCGGCCAGGCAGAGACAGCAAGGGTGTTTCGTCGCTTCAGTGCCTTGCCGTTCACTTTCGCACCCCTGGGCCAGACTACACTCAATCATAGGACCTCCTGAAGAGCTGAGTCTTCAGTAAAGACTTAAAAGTCGAGACCGAATCTGCGTCTCTCACATGGATAGGCACACCATTCCACAGAAATTGAGCTCTATAGGAGAAAGCCCTGCCTCCAGCAGTTTGTTTAGAAATTCTAGGGACAATATGGAGGCCTGCATCTTGTGACCGTAGCGTACGTGTAGGTATGTTCGGCAGGACCAAATTAGCAGGACACAACCATTGGTTGATGCAATGCATGTATTCGGCCTGGAACCGCGACCAGTATCAATTATTTCACCTTTTTGTTAACCATAGAAATGATACATTTCTCGTCTGGACTGGAACACTGCACTCAGTCTATTGAATATGCATTGAGAGAAATTGTCTTATAGATGAATGAGCAGGGGAACTTCATGTTTGTATGTGTTTTCGGACAAGAGCAGCTGGAATCTGTGCCAGTATGTACAAGGAAATGCATTAATAGCATCATCCTCTTTGCAATGCATTGTGAATGAAACTTACCTCCACTCAAGACTCCACATTGGATTACTAAAGTTCACGTTCTCCTTTGCATTGATGGGGCACTTTTATGATACATGCAGTGAAATGTTTTTAAACTCTGGAACTCTGCCACTTTTTATGGGAATCACATACACTGAATATACAAAACATTAAGGTCACCTACTCTTTCCATGATGTAGACTGACCAGGTGACAGCTGTGATTCCGTATTGATGTCACTTCTTAAATTCACTTCAATCAGTGTAGATGAAAGGGAGGAGACCGGTTAAAAACTTCTTCAGGCTGCAAGCCCGACATCGGGATCAATATGACAACAGCCACTGCAAGTGCAGGGCGCGAAATTCAAAATCTATTTTTGTAAAATATTTAACTTTCACACATTAACAAGTCCAATACAGCATTTGAAAGATAAACATCTTGTCAATCCAGCCAACATGTCCGATTTTTTAAATGTTTTACAGAGAAAACACCACATATATTTATGTTAGCTCACCACCAAATAAAAAAGAGGACAGACATTTTTCACAGCACAAGTAGGATGAAGTAGCATGCACAAGCCAACCTAACTAACCTAAAACCAACCTAAATAACCTAGAAAAAACTACCTCAGATGACAGTCCTATAACATGTTACACAATAAATCTATGTTTTGTTCAAAAAAAATGCATATTTTAGCTATAAATCAGTTTTACATTACTGCTACCATCATAGCTACAGTAAGAAATCGCACGGGAGTAGCCAGAGAAAATACAGACACCAACGTCAACTACCTTATTACACATCAGAAAACATTTCAGAGAAATATATGGTGGATAGCTAATGAAAGAGAAAGATCTTGTGAATACAGACAATATTTCAGATTCTTTAAATGTTTTACAGCGAAAACACCACATATATTCATGTTAGCTCACCACCAAATACAAAAAGAGAGACAGATATTTTTCACAGCACCGGTAGCATGCAGCTAGCATGCAGCTAGCATGCAAAGCCAACCTAACTAACCTAGAACTAACCTAAATAACCTAGAAAAAACTCCCTCAGATGACAGTCCTATAACATGTTACACAATAAATCTATGTTTTGTTCGAAAAAGTTGAATATTTTAGCTATAAATCAGTTTTACATTACTGCTACCATCTTAGCCACCATCATAGCTACAGTCAGATATCGCACGGCAGTAGCCAGAGAAAACAGACACCAACGTCAACTTCTAATTTCACATCAGAAAAGATTTCAGAAAAATATATGGTGGATAGCTAATGAAAGAGAAAGATCTTGTGAATACAGACAATATTTCCGATTTCTGAAGTGTTTTACAGCGAAAACACAATATATCGTTATATTAGCTTACTACAATAGCTAACACACAGCAGCATTGATTCGAGTCAAACGCTAGCGATAGCACAGTTCGACAGATATATGAAAAAGCATCCCAAATTGGGTCCTTATCTTTGTTGATTTTCCATCAGAATGTTCTCCAAAGGGTCCTTTGTTCAGAACCGTGTTCATTTGGACCTAGAACGAACGATGTCCCTGTTGAATTAGCATGACACACTGGCCATGCCGTGCTAACCTCTCCGTCTTGACAAAATTCTTGCGTCGCATCACGTCTAAAGTCCAGAATAAATTTCAATAATATAATTAAAGTATATTGAAAAAACATACTTTAGGATGATTTTGTGACATGTATCAAAGAAAATCGAAGCTGGAGGTCATATTCACCTATAACGAGTGTTTTCCAGGAGCGCAGTCCAGTTCCTACTTCGCGCCCAGAAAAAAATATAAAGTGCGCACTTATCACTCAAAGAGGTTCCTTTCAGTCCCTGACAGAGATAATCAAGTCCTTTTTTCTCTCACTTCCGCATGACAACCAGGGGAAGATGTGTGACGTGTTTGTACAGTCCTAAGTGCCAAGGCCTTTTATAGAGAGTATCTTGAAGAGAGACATAGCTTCTTGGAAATGTCACTTTTTCCAGAAAATGGGCTGTAAAAAGAGTTATGTTTCACTTAGAGAAATAATTAAACCTGTTTTAGAAACTAGAAGGTGTTTTATATCCAAAGGTAATAAATAATATGCATATTGTACGAGCAAGAATTGAGTACGAGGCCGTTTGAAATGGCCACCTCTTTCCACTGCTTATACTTACGGCTGATTTTTGAGCCATAAGAGGTTTTAAAGAATGATTTTTAAACATTGAGACAATTGGGACATGGATTGTGTATGTGTGCTATTCAGAGGGTGAATGGGCAAGACAAAAAATGTAAGTGCTTTTGAACGTGGTATGGTAGTAGGTACCAGGCCCACCGGTTTGTGTCAAGAACTGCAACGCTGCTGGGTTTTTCATGCTCAACAGTTTCCCGTGTGTATCGAGAATGGTCCATCACCCAAAGGACATCCAGCCAACTTGACACAACTGTGGGAAGATTTGGAGTCAACATGTGCCAGCATCCCTGTAGAACGCTTTCGACACCATGTAGAGGCCATGCCCCGACCAATTGAGGCTGTTCTGAGGGCCAAAGGGGGTGCAATTCATTATAAGGAAGGTGTTCCTAATGTTTGGTATACTCAGTGTAGTTGCCACTGTGTGAGGGCACACGGATTGTTTGTGATAAGTTTATTGTTATTTATTTATCGATGGTGCAATTTCATTTTCCAGGTAAGTTGATTGTCAATAAAATGCTATTTTATGCCTGCTACATTAGGTTAATCAAGTGAGTGGTTCTTTCCTTTAAGCGGATTAATTCCCGCTAGAAAATGTTTTACTTCATCTATTGGTGCTCAGCTCTGTCAAACAAGCCCATCCTCATCTGGGGCCTGTTGCACAAAAGTAGAATTAAGACATCCGGGATAAATGACTCAGCTGAGCTCAATGAAGCCAAAACATGTGCGTCCAGGCTTAATTGGTTGCACAAAGACCAAGCCAGGATGAGCAGACACGGATTCATTAAGCCAGGTGAAACCAATCCTGGATAGGTGCGCGCTCACGGCTCACTCAAATAGACCCCGCCACAGATCACAGATGAACTGATTTACCATGGCAACTAGAGCCGCGTACTTTTCCCCGTCGGAAGCACAAATCCTCATGGAGGCATACGAGGAGGTAAAAGATATAATTAAGAAGAAAGGCAACACCGCCACAGTGATAAAGCAAAGAGAAAAAGCGTGGCAAAGTATTGCAGACCGCCTGAATGCGTAAGTAGTGCACAATTACACACTCACCGCTCCGCTGAAACATCACAATTACAATTCAAATATTTAATTCACATCTCCAAAAATGTAGTTGTACTGTAATTATGAAACGGTTAAATTTTTAATTGAAATGCACTGCAGATATGAGTGAAATTGTGTAAAGTAACTCCATCACACTGTATAAAGCTATGATACATTTTTTGATATTTTTACTGAAAACAAGACAAAAATACCAAGTAATTTTTTGCAGTGTGACTCCATTAAATGTGTGTGTGTGTGTGTGTGTGTGTGTGTGTGTGTGTGTGTGTGTGTGTGTGTGTGTGTAGATTAAACATGAACGGGCCAAAACGGACATGGCAGCAGGTCAAAATCAAATACAAGAACATTCTGCAGAATGGTATGGTCCCTGACTAATATTTAACAAAGCACAAGCATATATTGTACCCAGAAGGTGCCTGCTCACACATTGTCTGTACTGTTTTAGCAGTGAAAAAGAATACCCACAGACAAGGCACGGGTGGTGGGTCACCAAAGGCTGACCTTACCCCAGCAGAGGACATGGCCTTGGAGCTAAATAAAGGCAGGCCCGTCTTAGAGGGGATCCCTGGGGGGAAAGAGACGAGCATAGGTTCCTCCCAAGATGCCACCCGCTTCATTCAAGGTATGTCCTTCCATCTCTACATGGGATACAACCACATTCATATTGAATCAATTTGGACTGTCTGACTTTGGTTTACCTATTGCCTTGCAGTGTCTGGCAGCACTGTGTTCCTGTTAGAGCCACCAGCACAAGCACCAGACGATGCTGATCCAGTGAGTACTCCATCAAAGGCATACTGTAGGCCTGGCATGTCTTGTCTACTAGCTTCAATATGAATCCGATTAAATGTGATAGGGTGAAGGCCCCAGTGCAGCAGCAACAGCACATAATGGAGACGATGATGAGGAGGAGACCATCTCTCTGGATTCCAGAAGGCATGAGGTATCATGTTAAGACTGTGAAAGTACTATTTACTCTACAATGGTGAGGAGTCCTCATCAAAATCAAAAAATCTAATTTCTTTTACAGGACCCAGATGCTATACAGTGGGAAAACCAGCCTGGCAACATAGTGCGTATTAATAAAAGGACACCACATCCTGCCAAATTCCAGCTGCGCTAATTGTATTGTGTTCACAGAGCTCACAAGCTATCGGAAAGTTGTATGGCAACCACCTCCGGCGCCAAATAGAACTGGCAGACATAGACATTCAGTACAAGAAGAAAAAGATGGAAAATCTTGCACTGGAGTCCGAAATAAAAAAGAGGACAATTAGGAAACTGGACCTTGAAATAAAAAAACTTGAGAGGGAGGTGAGATATGCCTTCAATGTACACTGTATGCTAACTGTAACACAAATGTATTAATCATTATTTTTCTTTCCTCCCCCAGCTCCAAGAAGATGACACAGCTCAAAATAAAAATTAGGTATATTCTCGTAAAGTCAAGTGAGCCATGACATATGAGCTCTTATTGTGAGCACACAGGACGGTGGCATCTTTCTAAGGTTTTTTTTTATTTTCCCAGCAATCAGTACAACCAAGTCATCGTTATAAGGCATTGCCCTCTTTTGCCCACCCCCCCAGCACCAGGTGTGGCCACTAGCCTATATGAAGGCCCAAAATTGTGTGTTCCTTTCTGCTCTGACAGTGGCATGCCCATTCGTGCGAGATGTGGTGGATGAAGAAGCACTTGTGCTGAGGAGAGCCTTCAGGCGAGAAAGGGTCTTCAGGGACCGGTTGGACCCACTGGCCTTCCCTGATGACCATCTATATGAAAGATACAGGTTTTCTGCAGATGGCATCAGGTATCTATGCAGACTACTGGGTCCCAGGATTAAGCACCGCACTGCACGGAGCCATGCACTGAGTGTGGAGCAAATGGTTTGTGTGGCCTTGCGCTTTTTTGCTAGTGGAGCCTTCCTGTACTCAGTGGGGGATGCAGAACAGCTGAACAAGGCCACAATTTGCCGCACAATAAGGAGTGTGTGTCTGGCTATCAAAGCATTAGCAGATGTCTTCATCTCCTTCCCTGGCCACAGAAGACTCTGTGACATCAAAGAGGAGTTCTATAGGATTGCAGGTAAGAGGATCTACAAATTACAGGACAACTGTTAACACATAGTAGGATACTCATTACTTTGTGTGACAGGTTTCCCCAATGTCATTGGTGCAGTGGACTGCACACACATAAGGATAAAAACCCCCTCAGGTGCCCATGAGGCCGATTTTGTGAATAGGAAATCCTTTCACAGCATTAATGTTCAGGTGAACATAACTTTTTGATATTGTCCATTGACGAACACTCTGCATTGCCAGTGATGTGCATTGATTGGTGTAATATTCCTCATCTTATGATTTCAGATGGTCTGCAATGCTGACTGTGTGATCAGCAATGTTGTGGCAAAATGGCCTGGCTCAGTCCATGACTCCAGAATCTTTCGGGCCTCTGAAATCTATCAGTGCCTATCACAAGGTAAGCCACACAACCCCTATTTATAACCATCATGGCTGTGTCAAGAATATCACTGTGTTTATGAGGTAGTAATGATGAGATTTTGTGTTGACAGGTGAATTCTCTGGTGTGTTGCTGGGAGACAGGGGGTATGGCTGCCAGCCTTTTCTCCTGACACCTTTCACAGACCCCCAGGAAGCACAGCAGGCCTACAACCATGCCCATGCCAGGACCAGGGCCAGAGTTGAAATGACCTTTGGCCTCCTGAAGGCACGCTTTCACTGCCTTCACAAATTAAGGGCCAGCCCTGTTAGGGCATGTGATATTACTGTGGCTTGTGCTGTCCTCCACAATGTGGCCTGCCTGAGGAAGGAGAGGGCCCCCAGAGTGCCACCAGCCATGGACTGGGACAATCCGGCAATCTTCCCTGATGACGACAGTGGTCGGCTGCTGAGGGACCAATATGTGTTGAATTATTTTAGTTAGTATGTGTGCTTTCAATTTTGGTTAAATATGTCCTGCGGTGGCAGAGGAATTTGGGTTTTTTTGGGTTCGTTTTTTGACGAATTTGGCCTCTTATGATGTTTGTGCGGTATACTGTGTGTAATACAAGGCTGCAGGGAGGCTACTGCATCCATTCATTTGTCTGTTCAGTTGATGTGTATGGATTTGTCCTGCATTTATTTTAGTGTGCAGACATGCAGGGTGTGTTATATACAGACCTTTGAATGTGTATGTATCATTTTGTATAATATGCTTGGATTCTGTGCTTTCCATCTTGTAGAGTCACTGTGACTTCAGTTTCGAAAGGAGCTGATGGTTTACCTGCTTTGTTTTGTCCTTATTCAATAAAGGAACATAATGTTACACATTGTGTTTTTATATTCATATGGAATGTGTATTTGTTTATATGACAGAGTACTAGGGCCACACTGAAGAAAAAGGATAAAGTCATAAATTTATGAGGCTGGTTCTTTCTGCAGAAAAGCTACATATTGTTTTTACAGTTTTGATACTTATGACAATGTGATACTTAATATTCTGGCATGTCTTTGTTTATGAAACCATACTGAAGTACAATTTCACGAAATGCCCCACATCTGTCATTTTAACAACTGTCCTCCTTTAAAACAACTGGTTACAATATTATGACTTGTGTTTTTTTCCCCTCTGTGGCCCTAATATTCTATCATTTTATATATAGCCTTATAGTCTATGGGAAACTGTAAATTATCTAATGATAGCAACATCATCTAAAAATCATTTTTTATCCAAAATCATTGAAATTAATGATCACAAACGTTTAAATAATAACAGTGGGTCTAGTTATATGTGATAACAATGTATAGTGAGCAGTGAAATAACTATTGGTTTCCATTTGTGGTGACTGCTGACTGACATTAGGGATGAGATTAAATAGATCCTGGAATTTAGCCTGGTCTGGAGCAGGCTAGCTCCACAGAATAAATCTCCATGGTAATTTATACCATAACATATCCTCCTGCCCCCTATCCATCTTTAGTGCAACCGGATTACGGATCAATTGAGCCAGGATCACCAAGATATCCTGGCTTAATCCCTTATCCTAGTTTTGTGCAACAGGCCCCTGATCTAGTACTGTATGTCAACAACAATCAAGTCTGTGGGCGTGTTTCAGTGGTAAGGAAAAAGCAACCGACTGTAGACAAAAGTCGAGGAGTGACTTCGGGGGAGGTGCATCTCCAACAGCTGAAAATGGGAGAAGGGCGTAATTGCAGATCGCAATTAGGCGTGTTTTCTGATATCAGGCGCTTCTTGATGTCAAGTTATACCTATTGATGCTCGACATTGGTTGGTGGCTGTTTCTTTCGCATCGGGGACAACATTTGTTGACAAGTGCAGCATTGTAGCTAAGCCTAACCCTTTTCCTAATCTTTCCTAACCTGCAACACTAATTCACCTAACCTGCCATGTTAATTATCCTAACCTGCCACGTTAGTTATCCTATCCTGTTATGTAAACAAACCATCAGTCTCATAACACTGGAACTGACCAATGGCAAGTATCAGTGGGCATTTCCTGATATCAGGGAACACCCACATCAGGAAATGTACCGAATTGCAGAATGCAATTACACCATATTCGAAAGTCGGACACTAATGTGGTTTTCCAACAGCAAAGCTCAGATCAACATGGCAGTTGGGCTCATATAGACACTCAATCATCATGTTACTTTTTAATGGTACGTTTACAAACATATATTTTGATAAAAATAATTGAAAGTTGTGTCTCATTATGGTAAGTGGTGAAATAAGTATAGCCAGTTAGAATTGTAATGGCTTAGCAGATAATAAGAAAAGACGATCAGTATTTACCTGGCTAAAAGAGAAGGATTATAATATCTATTGTTTACAGGAAACCCATTCAACAGTTTTAGATTAAGTTTTGTGGAAAAAGAACTGGGGGGGGCGAAATATATTTCTCCCATGGGCAAAGAAATTCAAAAGGGGTGATGGTTTTAATTAACAATAATTTTGATCCAAATGTGCAAATTGTCCAAACAGATCCTCAAGGTAGATGGATTATTTTAAATATGTTATTGGACAATAAACAGATATGGCTTATTAACCTATACGGTCCGAATAATGATGATCCAAGCTTCTTTGAAAATATATATAAGAATTTATCAACTCTACAAGCAACACTAGACTCTATTATTATAGTGGGAGATTTTAATACGGTCTTAAATACCTCTATGGACCGGAAAGGAAATCACACTACAAACTATCACCCTCAGGCACTTAAGGAACTCATGAATGTCATGGATATATTGGAATTAGTGGTTATATGGAGACTTAAATACCCTGACCTAGTGAGATATACATGGCGGAGGCTTAATCAAGCTAGTCGTCTTGACTACTTTCTTATACCATTCTCTCTGGCACCAAAAGTTTAAAAAGTGTTGATGAGGGACAGAATGCGGTCGGATCATCACATAATTGGCATATATATTACTCTTACAGAATTTCCACGTGGGCGAGGATATTGGAAATTTAATCAAAGCCTACTAGATGATAAATTGTTTAGAACTAGGACAGACGAATTTATAACTGACTTTTTCAGACATAACATAGGTACAGAAGATCCCCGTATTGTATGGGACACTTTTAAGTGTGCCTTTAGAGGCAATGCAATTCAGTACTCATCTATAAAACAAAAGCAATTAAGATCAAAAGAGTCCATATTAACAAAGGAAATTGAAGGACTAACAGTACAGTTAGATAACAATAAGAACGGTACCATAGAGGCACAGAATAAGTTAGAAGAAAAACAAAAAGAAATGGAGGAACTTATTCAAGAAAGATCCAGTGTAAAATATTATAAAAATAAAGCGAACTGGATGGAATATGGGGAAAAATGCACCAAATTCTTTTTCAATCTTCAATATAGAAATGCTACCAAAAAGATGTATTAAAACTTGTTACAAATGATGGAGTCACGCATGATTCACCAAATGATATTTTGAAGGAGGAAGTAAAGTACTTTAAGAATATGTTTTCGTTTCAGGCTCCTCCATCTCCACTAACTGAAACTAATTGAATGGATTTTTTTCCTAATAATAATGTAAAATTAACATCTGTACAGAAAAACTAATGTGAAGGCCAAATTACAGAGGAGGAACTGCTTGATGCAATTGGGGCCTTTTAGGATGGGAAAACTCCAGGGCTGGATGGCATACCAGTGGAAGTATACAAAACTATTTTTGATATACTCAAAGGACCATTATTAGCTTGTTTTAACCACTCCTATATAAATGGTAGATTATCAGACACGCAACAAGAAGGTCTGATATCATTATTACTGAAACAGGACCCAAGTGGTATATATAAAGATCCAGTCCATTTAAAAAATTGGAGACCTCTTACACTTCAGTGTTGTGATGCAAAAATCCTAGCAAAATGCTTGGCGCATAGAATAAAAAAAGTATTTTCAGATATTATTCATCCTAATCAGACAGGTTTTTTACATGGACGATACATTGGAGATAATATAAGACAAGTACTGGAAACAATAGAACACTATGAAATATCGGGGACACCAGGCCTGGTTTTCATAGCTGATTTTGAAAAGGCTTTTAATAAAGTACGACTGGAGTTTATATATAAATGCCTAGAATATTTCAATTTTGGGGAATCTCTTATAAAATGGGTTAATATTATGTATAGTAACCCTAGGTGTAAAATAGTAAATAATGGCTACATCTCAGAAAGTTTAAAACTATCTAGAGGAGTAAAACAAGGTTGTCCACTATCGGCATATCTATTTATTATTGCCATCGAAATGTTAGCTGTTAAAATTAGATCAAACATTAATATTAAGGGATTAGAAATCCGTGGCTTAAAAACTAAGGTGTCATTGTTCGCTGATGATTCATGTTTTCTTTTAAAACCACAACTAGAGTCTCTCCACAGCCTCTTAGAGGATCTAGATACCTTTTCTATCCTCTCTGGATTAAAACCAAATTATGATAAATGTACCATATTACGTATTGGATCACAAAAAAAAATCACATTTTACATTACCATGTAGTTTACCAATTAAATGGCCTGAAGGAGACGTGGACATACTCGGTATACAAATCCCAAAAGAAAAAAATGATCTCACTCCAATAATTCTTTTTAGAAAGTTATCAAAAATAGATAAGATCTTGCTACCATGGAAAGGAAAATACCTGTCTATTTGTGGAAAAATCACCCTGATTAACTCTTTAGTCATATCACAGTTTACCTATTTGCTTATGGTTTTGCCTACACCTAGTGACCTGCTTTTTAAATTATATGAACAAAAATATTAAATTTGATTTGGAACGGCAAGCCAGATAAAATTAAAAGGGCCTATTTATATAACGAATATGAATTCGGAGGGCAGAAATGATTAAATATTAAAGCATTAGACCTCTCACTAAAGGCATCAGTCATAGAAAAGTTATACTTAAATCCGAACTGGTTCTCTAGTAAATGGGTACGAATGTCTCATCCTATGTTCAGTAAGGGCCCTTTTCCCTTTATTCAGATTACACCTGCTCACTTTCGGTTGTTTGAAAAGGAAATAATCTCCAAAATATCTTAATTTTTTTAACAAGCCTTAGAAAGTTGGTTGCAATTTCAGTTTAATCCACCTGAAAGGACAGAACAAATAGTACAACAAATATTGTGGTTAAATTCAAATATAGTAATTGATAAAAAAAAATGTATTTATTGAAGAAATTTTTTAAAAAGGTATAATTTTAGTGAATGATATCATAAATAGGACTGGTGGAGTTATGTCACACATGCAGCTAACACAGACATATGGAAATGTCTGCTCTACCCAAAATTACAACCAATTAATTGCAGCATTACCACAAAAGTGGAAGAGGCAAGTAGAAGGGGAAAAAAGTAAGGAACTTGTATGTCGGCCCTATATTAAAGAACATAAATGGTTAAAGAAAAGTGTGATAAATAAAAACATATACCAATTTCATTTAAGGACCAAAAAACTGACAGCTGTGCCATATATAAATCGCAAAATAGTTGGGAAGAGATTTTGGATGTACCCATTCCATGGCACATGGTTTATGAATTGATACGCAAAACAACGCCGGATTCAAAACTTCGAATTTTTCTATTTAAATTACTATACATAATTCTTGCAACTAATAGAATGTTATATATATGGGGGATACAATCTCCAGCTCTGCAGATTCTGCTGTGAGGATGCAGAGTCATTAGATCATTTATTTTGGTATTGTCCATATGTAGGTCGTTTTTGGTCACAGGTCCAGGAATGGCTGAAGAATTGCAACATTTGCCTAGAACTAACGCTACAGATAGCAATACTGGGGGATTTGAAAAGCCATAGTCAATCAATCAATAATATAATTATTATTTTAGCAAAAATGTTTATTTTTAATTTACAATCTGTAGAAGCTATGAGAATAGGAAGGTTCAAATCTTTTGTGAAGCATCACAGCACAGTTGAAAAATATATGGCAAATAACAATCCGAAATGGATGATGTTGGAAGATAGATGGGAAGGGTTGAGTGGAGCTAAAGGGTGGGACTAATGACAAGATAAACAATGTAGGGCATACGGGATCTGTGAAATGTGTATAGGTTCGGAGCTTTTGTGAAATAGCACAGTTACAAGTGGAAATCAAGCTGGATGGACATCAGAAATAGAGGAAGGACTAAGAACAAACAAGAGAGAACTATTGTAAAGTAGACTGTGTCTGTAAAATGTGTATAAGATGTATAAATTGAAGGTAAAAGCAGAAGTGTTTATTACTTTACTCCAATTGGGGGATCGGTGGTAGGGTTTGCGGGGAATAATAATAAAGGTATATTCTTTAAAAAAGTATGTATGTCTATATAGGTATGTGTATGTATATATGTGTATATGTATGCATATGTAACAGTATAACTTTAGTCCGTCCTCTCGCCCCGACCCGGGCGCAAACCAGGGACCCTCTGCACACATCAACAACAGTCACCCATGAAGCATCGTTACCCATCGCTCCACAAAAGCCACAGCCCTTGCAGAGCAAGGGGAACCACTACTTCAAGGTCTCAAAGCGAGTGACGTCACCGTTTGAAAGGCTATTAGCGCGCACCACCGCTAACTAGCTAGCCATTTCACATCGGTTACACATACGTGTATAGATATATTTACCAAAAAAATATGGGGGATTGGAAATGATGCAGACAATTACATTGGAAGCAACATTCTTTCCGCAATATTAAGCTGATCCACCCCTAAAAAGAAAAAAAAAGAAAAAACATGGCAGTGTTACCATTGTTTATAAAAGTTTTTCTTTATAATGCTTAAATAAACATGGCTCCAACCCCCCATATCACACACTCACAAACTGAAATATAATGTGGTCATTGTAAAATCAATTACTGAGAGAGAGCTTCAAATATCACATTAATTTGTATATAGGCTATCCACTGTATACATGAAGTTGGTTCCTGTTTTAGTCATGTCTTTGGCCACCTTTGCGTGAGTCAAAAAAACACCCTAATGATTGGTTGACAATAGAGCCTCCCACAATGCAAGCAAGGCTGCAGGAGGAAGTTGGTGATGAACAACTGCAGAAACTTGCAGTCAAGTTCATGACCTTTGATCACATGATTTCTGTAAAGTTCCTGCAGTAGACATGTAGGCTCTAGTAGGAACATTTTTATCCCTATAATGCAACAAACTTTTAAAGGCATCGGTCACTGACTTTGGAGATGGCTGCCGGTGTGGCCATGAGGTGGGGGTAGGATGGCGGACTGGAAAAAAATGGAGAAAAGTGGAATATGTTTTCAGTGAATATGGAGTGGTGGATCACACATAACTTGTGGTAGGGCTACAGAAGAAAATTGAACGTGACGAGAGTGAGGATGAATTAACTGCGGTGGCAGGTGCGGTGAGGACAGCAGAGTATGAGCCTCATCCTGATGATGACAAAGATGATTCTGGCCCAGTGGGAATGAGGTTTTTGGAGAGAATGGATCCTTGCCTTCTGGCAGATCCGTATGTGGTGTCAGGTTTGTGGGGAGCAGGTTGTGATATGTTGGGTCAGTGAAAGTGACTCGAAGTGGAATTGTTTCAATTTTTTTTGTGTTTCTGCCATCCCAAAGGAGCATGCACTCAGTACCATGCAACTGGGGACAAGAACTGTGACTTGCTTTCCTCTCTGGAGCAGGGCGCCGTTGAAAGGAGTGATAACTGGAGTGGCGTTAAGTGTCGATGATGATCAACTGAAGTTGAAGATTTCAAGTGTCTCTGACGCCCGCCGTTTGGTGCGACGCGGACCCGGTGTAGAGAGTGGTGAAACAGCGAATACACTGTCTGTACTACTGAGTTTTGATGCAGTTACTTTACCAGATAAAGTCAAGTTGGGATGTGTCAGTTATACCATGAGAGCTTTTGTCCCGAAGCCATTACAGAGATTTAGGTGTCAGGCTTATGGTCATGTGGCAGCAGTGTGTAGGAGGGAGATTTCTAGATGTGAGAAGTAGGCAGGAGAACATGAGACAAAGGAATGTGTAGTATCGGTTGGAAAAGTTGTGTGTTTAAGCTGTAGGGGTATCCATGGTGCAGGTTGAGGTTGCCAGGATCAGAGTAGTGCAGAAGGTGTCGTATGCATGAGGCAGTGAGGAGAAGAGTAGTAGAGGAAAATGGTTGCAGAGTGAGTAGGCCGAGGCCAATAGAGAGTGATAAGAATAACATGTGAATAACGAGCTTCAGTAAGGTATTTTTTGGGGTGCGTTTATGGCCATAGTTGTCAATTGTACTGCAGGAATGGAACGTAAATCACTGATGATAGATGTTGTGGTGGCAGCTGCAGAAGTAGTTGGGTGTATGATATTTGACCTACAGAAGTGTTACAAAATGTTTTGAACAATAGGGTCTCGTCCTCCCTGGCTGCTGGCCTGGAGTAGGATCAGATAGGGCCATAGTTGTGAGGTTTTAATGTGTGCAGGGTTAGTTACAAGGGCAATTTTTTTCACCAAGTGTAACGAATTCAAACTACAGAATAGCAGGCTGATACACAGCCAATACAGTAGGTGGCGGCATGCACTTATGTTTTTTGTTGGCTGCCCGCAATAATACCAAAGAAGTCACCGACTTCACAAAAGTCATCCGCTCGAACGCCCCCGGTGTGACTCGCAATAACCTTTTCAGTGAAGCAGCAGGGTTTCCACTAGATAACATTGCTACAAAGTCAAAACTGGTGTTAATTTAAGGTTCGGCGTAAGGTTAGCAGTGTGGTGAAGGTTAGGTTTTAAAAGCAGGTCTTAAGAAGATAAATTGTAGAAATGGGCGGGATTTAGCCATAATTATGACTGTTAATTTAACTGGTGACGACCCGGGAGCAGCGTTAGGTCACTGTACCAAATAGGCGAAGTTGGTCAAAGGGGTACACGCAAAGGGGTACACGACGTTTCTCAAAGGAATACTAGTAATAATAACGTCGGAAATGGGTTTATTATCTCATCAGTCTTGATTTTCGTCGCACATCTTCAATCAGCACACAACTGTGAATGGATTGTAACGTTACTATTTTGCTCTTTTAGACAAGCTTTACGACGCCCTGTCGGCAGCCATAGCATAGCTCTCTCGAGAACAATTTGACGTTCGAGGTAAGCTAGCAAAGTTCGTCAATCAACTTCCGTTTTCAGTTGGCGTGTTTGCTCTAGAACATGCATTATCTCTGTATGTTCCTAGGTTTGATAAGTCATCAGATATTTTAAGTGTTCTATTGTCAAACCACAGGTTCAATCTCTCAAGACTGCAGATGTTAGCTGTTTAGCTAGCTAATGAGATACAGTACTGTTTGTAATCAGCATCGTTAACATTAAATCTTATCATACCGAACGACGGTTTGAAATAAAATATCTTGACATTAGTCATCCACCAGTACTAGAAAATTGTCAAGTTACAGTATGTATTAATTTATTTCTAGTAATGTATTTCACTGATCTTATTGTTCACCCTACAGGAGACCTCGATCTGCCGGTATAACAACAATGGCAGTGTTCAGTGCACAGGTGCTTCTGGCAGTAACAAGATCAAGGTAGGAGACCAGGCCACCGGCTCTATATTAGAAACCATTTAGGCCTGCACTTCCCTCAACCATACAGTGGGGACACCACTGTAGGTGTCCACAATATCCCTGCTAGTTAAAGAAGTCATTTAACTCTCCAGGAAGTAATTTGGAAGAGTTGGTTATTTAAACAAGCTAGTCTGGTCTGTAAATGGTGGCACCCCACAAACCATTGGTCTAGAACAGCAGTGTGCCTGGCTGACTGCTGTAGTGAAAGTAAGGATATGTCAAATATGACCAGGCAGCCACTGACCATACTGATGTATATATGTGTTCTGTCTCTAGGGGATCTTACCTGCTGTCTAAGAGGCACAGCTGCTGCCCTCTCACCTCCACCGCCTACGTCCATCACAACCTGGACCCCCTCAGCTCCCTGTCGTCCTTACCCTCCCTCAGGCATTCCAGGTCTGGCTACCCTCACTGTGTTCGGCTCCACGGTTTCAAGAACCACAATACCACCCTGCTGGCCAGATCTCTGCACAGCTCCAGTGTCTGGCTGCAGGACACCAAGGCCCCTGCAACCCCAGCCCAGGATGACCACCCAGGGACCCCTAAGAATGGCCCCCCTGCATCCCAACCTCCAGCCCCTGCTCCCCCTGCTGCTACCACTGTTGCGGCTGCAGCTGCCCCTACGGTCCAGGTAGTAAGGAAATCTATTGGCCAGAGGATAGTGGATGAGCTGAAACACTACTACAACGGCTTCAGGCTGCTGGGGATCGATACCAAGATTGCAGGGAGGATGGTGTGGAGACTGCTGCACGGACAACTGCTCTCACGCAGGGAGAGGAGACGGGTAAGTCAGGAAGTGTAGGCTGAGTTCGCTCTGTGTTTAACCTGTTCCTTAAGGAATAAATAACAGGGTAGAGGGCAGGATTTATAGGAATACTCTTTGATGTGTAGTAAGGAGTACCAGGAACTAATGATCATCTGATCACCTCCAAATCTCAGGATGTTTTGAAAAGAACAAGTTCCTACCTTTTGAACTTATTGAACCAATAACAATGTTGCTCATTTTTGTGTTCATGTTTTCTCTCGTTGTGCCTATTGAACACAACCGAAGGAGTAAAACCACATGTCGTGAGGTATTGTAGTTTAACCCTCAGTCTAAGAACAAAACTGAGTTAATCTAATCTAGTCACCTAATCTGGCCCTTAGATTATAAACATTTCAGAACGCTGCCTGCCACAGTGGCAGTGTTGTGGTTAATCTGCTATCTGAAAAAAGGACATTCATGTGGATGGTGTACCAAACTGTCTCTCTAACAGGCTGTCTGGTGATACACAGGCCAATTAAGCAAACGGGGTTATCAGCAAATACGGCGGATTGATGAATGAAACGCAGTCGGGTCGCAGGCATGTAGATACAGTACGTCAAACAAACACACACACCCTCAGTTGACTTCAGGCTTCATGTTTATCAGTAAGGCTGATTGAAAGGATGCATCTACCCTATTGCCTCTGATACAAGATGGGCGCAATAACACATGCACACATCCAAACACACCGCCGTGTGACCCATGCTGTTTGAATGCCATGGTAGAGCTTTACTCAGCACCGGGTCTATTTTAGAAAGGGACTGGCAGTGCTAGTAGTCTGCCAGAGACGGAGGGACAGAATGCTAACATAGTGTTGCCCATGGTGGGTCAAGGGGGATTCCTTCTTGTGTCCTGGCTTAAGACCAAGAGTGAAAGTAAGCTGATCCGGTATGACGTCCCAGCAAAATAAATAGTGGGGTTTGCTGTATCTGTAAAACGTGAGCCTATTACAATAATTAAGAGAACTATAGGCAATGACACCATTATTTAACATTACCGCAGGTCAGCTGCATGGAAATGAGTGAATTGACTTGAAAACGGGCAATACACCCTCTCAAATTGTGTTGTGCTTTGATAAGTGGCCCAGACGAGACACGCAGGTACAGCAGTGGGCGCAGCTATTCAGGCTTAAGTGTTGTGTGCCTAATGATCATTGCCAAATGTCATTATACTTTTAGTTGTTTTGTAACTGATGTCTCTTTCTATTCATCAAATTGCTACTCTCCCTGGGATCCGCATAAAACATGACGTAATACATGACCTAGACGAGTACATTACAAGGACAGAACTACATACATTTTAAAGAAGAATACACACTTTTATGCATTTATGTGATTTCATAGACTACTGAATGCAAGTGCAACACACGAAAATGGAAATGCACTAACAAGAAGGTGCGTTGCAAATAGGCTGACACTTTCTTCACTATCCTGATCCGACAAACTTTATCCGTTATCATACGTACAGTTTCACTATCCTGCTTATGTGAAATAACCAGGACAGTGTTTCAGATGGAGTTTCACTTATATCCTTCACTCTGTTCTGTTCATAGAATGAACAGAACTTTCATCATATGTGGCTTCACCTAATGCCCTTCACCCCCTTTCAGCTCATAAAATGAACTAAACGATCAGACATACAGACTTCTGTTTGCGTCTTTCACCCTTGCTCATAACAGTGTGCTAAATTCCTTGAATCTTTCGACTGTAACGGTTAGCTGAGATATATAGTGTAATGTGTTAGTCTACCCTCCATGAAGGGTTAGCTGAGGTATATAGTGTAACGTTGTTAGTCTACCGTCCATGAAGGGTTAGCTGAGGTATTGTGCCAGTCTTTGGACCTTGCTCATAAAAGGAACAAGGTCCTGTGAATCAGATGGACTAGAGTATATAAAATCAACAAGAATCAGATGGGAGTTTCACCTAAGATGTGGCCATAGTCATTGGTTTTGCTTGTTCAAAGAGAACATTTTTTAAGAAAACATTGTTTTGTCGGTCACATTTCAAAATGTTTGTGATCGACTTTGTACTTGGGTGTTGGCATTCTATTTCTATAGATGTTGGTGCAATGACAGGGCAAAACTCGCATTGCATCACTGCATCTTTCTATAATACCAATAAACTGTAGCCTACATAAGTAATCTGCCATATTTGTATTCTCTCTCCTCTCCTTTGATGTTGTGTGAGACCTGTTTACTGTTTGCTTTGCTAACCCTTCGTTTTCTCTCCAGCTGATGAGGACATGTGCTGACCTGTTCCGCCTGCTGCCCTTCATGGTCTTCATCATCGTTCCCTTCATGGAGTTCCTGCTTCCTGTCTTCCTCAAGCTCTTCCCTGAGATGCTGCCCTCCACTTTTGAGACCGAGACCAAGAAGGCACGTTCTTCACACTGTTGCAATGTTAATGTCCCTGACTTGTTGATGACTGACTGCGTCTCAATTGGTCTAAACTTGCTTCCTTATCTCTCCTTCATCTGCGCTGAGCTAGTCATGATATGCTTGGAGTCTGTTTTTCTGTTCTTCCATTTTTGTAATTTAACCAGACAAGTCAGTTAAGAATATATTCTTATTTACAATGACGGCCTACCCCGGTCAAACCCGGATGACGCTGGGCCAATTGTGCGTCACCCTATGTGATACAGCCTGGATTCAAACCAGGGACTTATGCAGATAAAGGAAAGGAGACAAAAGCACACGGATCAGCTCCTAGAGAGATTAGCAACTATGGCTACAAATATATTTGTATTTTATTTTTTGGTGGCCAGGCTGGGTCACCATTGAGACCGGGGTCTTATTTACAAGAGAGCTCTGTGAACATGAACATACACCATTTATTACACATAATGTAAGGTAATAAAAACAGACACAACTCTCACATATCACCCCATTGAGTATAATTTCTGTAATAACCTGAAGGCTATTTCACGAGGCGGCTTATTCTAATGCTTACCCAATAACAATGCCTTAAATCACACATGAAATATGTTGAGACAAATTACTGCAAGTAGAAAAGTAGAACTCGAATGACCACGAAATGTATTTCAAAATGATTTGAAGCATATTTTTTATACGTCACTTGTTTGTATCAATTGAAAAGACATTGGCAGCTTTATTTGTAGTCCACTTTGTTCTGAAGTTATCTGCGGTCAGAGAAGATAGCATCACGGTTTATGTTTAGCTGAGATCTTCTGTGTATAAGGTGACGCGGGAGGGCAATAAGCTGTTCTACGAAAGGCAGGCGTTAGATTCCGAGCGTTTTCAAGCACAACGTTAATTGTTTTGGGAAACCGCTCAGATTTAACGATGCTCCTACGAAGGTTGTAATGATGAACTTTGCCTTAAGATGCGTTTGGGAAACCGGGCCCTGGCTAGTTGTAGGTCACTCATGGCTGAATGGCTTTTATGTCCTCGTGCTCCTGTACAACAGAGGTGCCTGATCTGGCCGCTCACATCATGGCCATTGGGATACCTACAGAAAGCAAGGGTAGTGACCACCATTAGCCAACTGGAGCACTTTGAAAGTTTGTTTTCAAATAGACCCTCTTTAACATTGCCTAGCATCTTCATAGAATGTGATGAGGCTCTTTTTTTTAACCTAATCTATTTCTAAACCCAATCACAAGTAACTAATACTAGTTTATGCATACGGACCATTTGAGAAATGACTTCTCTCTTTCTGCCTTTTTTCTCTCTTTAAGGAAGAGAAGCAGAAGAAGGGTCTGGCTGCTAAGCTGGAGCTGGCTAAATTCCTCCAGGAGACCATAGCAGAAATGGCCAAGAGGAACAAGACCAAGGCTCTGACAGAGGACGAGACGCAGCGCTTCTCCACCTACGTACAGAAGGTAATTTAGCCAGGGGGCAAAGCATGCATCCACACCTCTGATTCATAATGTCATAAGTGTTTCAAGTTTTCATCCCGTTGTTTATCTAGCCCTGGTCGTCTAGCCGTGGTCGTCTAAGTTCATACAGACCTGATAACGGTCAACATGTGATAACCGTCACGTTCCCATGTGTCCTTCCCAAGTCTGTCTCCCAAGTCCCCAGACTGCTCTAACTAACCCCTGTCCTCCCTGTGTCATCTCCAGGTGCGTCACACAGGGGAGCAGCCCACCACTAAGGACATCGTTAAGTTCTCCAAGCTGTTTGAAGACGAATTGACGCTGGAGCATCTAGAGCGCCCCCAGCTGGTGGCCCTGTGTAAGCTGCTGGAGCTCCAGCCCATAGGAACCAATAACCTGCTCCGCTTCCAGCTGATGATGCAGCTGAGAACCATCAAAGCAGACGATGAGGTGATCGCCGCTGAGGGTGTGCCTGCTTTGAGTGTGTCAGAGCTACAGGCAGCGTGTCGTAGCAGAGGGATGAGGTCACTGGGTCTGACCACTGACCAGCTACGCCAGCAGATGCAACAGGTCAGACACTCAACTTGTGAACAAGTCATCATCATTAGTTGCATCATGCTGCCTTAGAATATATTCAAAATCAAAACGTATAGCCCAACTTGTTAAAGATGCGTTATGTCAAGCCACTAAAGGATTCAATCTATTTATTGTATTATAAGGGATGCGTCCAAAATGGCCCCCTCTTGTGCCATTAGGGACGAAAAAGGATTAGCTTCTTCAGTGGCCTCTGACCTGTAACCTCTGTCTGTTCCAGTGGTTGGACCTGCACTTGAAGGAGAACGTCCCTCCCTCTCTGCTGCTGCTCTCCAGAGCTATGTACTTGACTGACGTCAAACCCATTATACCCGTCATACCCCCTGTACCCAAACTAGAGGTAAGACATCATACCCCCTGTACCCAAACTAGAGGTAAGACATCATACCCCCTGTACCTAGCGCTTCTCCGAGCACTGATGCTGCTGATGGTTATTAGTAGCCTACCAAACTTGCTAATTGCCTGGTACTCAGTACTCTGTCACTCTGACATCATTGCAAATGTAATCAAACACAAGCTCATGTTGCGCTACATTTCTATAGGCTATGCAATTGCGTGAGAAAACAAGAGTTTTGATGGCCTCTATTAAAAATAGGATCCCATCGGCTTTCTATAGGCTAGCCCTACTATTTCTCAACTTTCCTAATATTAAGCACATTTCTTCCCCTTACAGCAGGAGTATAGCCTACCTGGCTGGCATGAAAATGAACCACGGGAAATACGTCGTCCATTCCCTGTTTTAAGTGCATAGATGACATTTATCGAGACAGGTGCATGATAATGGTCCATTCTATATCAAAACAAATTTCATACATATCTTATTTAGTATATGTAAAGACAAGAATAAATCAAGAATAGTCTGATGGGGGACAATATCACACAAAGGGAATGTTGCCGGGAAATTAGAGGCATTATCAAGTGCTTGTCAAATTGTGAATAAGAGAATGATGACGTTGTGTGCAGCCTGCGCAAAAAAAACAAAGGGCCCATGCCTTTCATTATGCTTTTTTCAAGTCCGCATTAGTCTCATCATGCAGCCTTAGAATATATTCAAAATCAAAACATATAGCCCAACATTTTGTTTCGCAACTAAAGTTGCATAAATAACTCTAAATGAAGCATATTGGAGGACCTGTTTCTTTGTTAACCGCACTCCCTCAAATCGTTTGGAGAAAATATCCTTTCTATTTTATTCAGTTTGTTCAATTGTATTCTTCATACTATAAAATAATGCCAAGGAATTCTAAGCAAATCTTGTCTGCCAAATGAACTAGTGTAGCCCACAGCCATATGGCATAGCCAGTTCAGGACCTAAACGTAAGGACAACGCAGAGTATTCTGTTCTTTTGAAATAGACTACATTTTCTTACCCCCTGTAACCATACTAGAGGTAAGACCCCCCCCCCCCAACCGGATCAGTTCGTATTGGGGAAGGGTGATCTGATTCTAGGTCTGTGGTTAAGGGCTCCTGCCTCCAGTGATTCTCACAGAAGCACAGGTTTCCCTCAGAACTAAGGCTTGACCATCAGACCATGGAGACCTGGTTTATTCTCCAACTCTTGAGCGTAGTGATATAGAAATGCAGGTCAGCCATCTGAAGTATGTTCCTGCTGCCAACTCTCTCTGTGGCTTTTACACCAGTCTCAGGACACTCTCTAGAAGGCATCACCACTGCTTACATAACTGGCTGGATCATTCCGTTTGTGTGTGTTTTTGTTTTCAAGGAGGTCATTGTGTGTGTTTTGTTAAACCGAGAGGTCATAACAGAACTGTCTAAGTATGCATGTTGATAATGTAACATTGTGTTGTATGTTTCAGAAGGCCACTCTAGCTGAGACCCCACAGGGAACAACAGCCTCCTCCTCAGACTTACTAGTGGACGCAGCTCTGGTCATCAAAGACATGCTGGTTAGTACGCAGACACACACAACCCGGTCACAGAATGCTCAGTAGAGTAGATAAACGGGTTGTGGTCAAAGACCGACCAGTCCAGTATCTTCTCCGGGATGACCTGTGGTGTTGGTAAAGAAAGTCCTCATTTCTGGTGTGCGTTTCTGTTCCTCCAGGTGGAAGAGGTTAGAGTCCCGGCTGCCATCGTCTCAGACAAACCTCCCACCCCTGCCCAGATTGTTCAGGTCAGCGACCTTTGACCCTCAGTCATGTGATACCCACAGGGAGCATCACTGTAGTGACTAGATGGCCGTGCTAGAAATGACAGAGTAGCCGTAGTAAATAGATGGCCAGGCTGCTGGCAAGCAAATGACTATTCACAACTTCACTTAACATCTTCATCACTTGTAAAAAATGAAATGAGCTTTTTGGTCTTGATTTATGGTTCGAGATGGTTGAAGGTTAGTGTTAGTGGTAATTACATTAACGCCAATACCGTCTCCCTTTCTCTCTCCACGTCCTAATCGCTCACACAACAACAAACTGCCCAACCAACCAACCATGGACTCTTGGAAGATTAGAACCATTGTGGGCTAAAAGATAAACAAACCTGTCCACATGAAATCATAGCTATTTAACCATCGATCCACCTACTTGTCACATTCATTAACCATATAGGATTCATGAGTCGTTAAATTACAGTACGCCCATAACGGGTTTTATTCCAATATTGTTAATGTCCACGTCTGAAATTCACCGTTATTCAATGAGTGCCATCTGTTTCTTTTTCATCATTTGTTTGTAAATTAACCTTTGCCCTCTGATCTCTCCTCCAGGCTGAAGAAGCAAAGGCGTCCCAGAAGAGCAAGATAAGTGTCAACGGAGTGTGAGGAGGACTGAAAGGGCTTGACCGGACCCCACAACCCTGTGTCTTCAGGGTTGAGGAGGGCTATCAATCAAGCTAATCTAAATCAAGAGGGATCAGTCAACCCAATCACCCCCCTGCCCCCCTTAACACCTTCTCCTTATCCCAAAGACCAGGGGGCGTGAGTCTGTATCCAAGTCCCCCGTCCTCACTGTCTAGCCAATGGGGGCTCGCTGTGTGATGAAAAGGTCATAAGATCATCACATGAGATGATGTCATTAGAGCAGACAACGCTTGCCTAAAATGCCACTTTGCTCAGGATCAGACCACTCTGGCTACACCTGGAGTGAGGCCGCTGGCAGGTGTTTAAAACGGGACACCCACCTCTGCTTTGTCTGATTAGTCTCTGGTTCTTCTTGCCTGCATCTATTTGGTTTACATGTTATGCACTCCATCCATTTAGGTTTCACACTCCATCTCAGCAGGACACTGTTACGTAAACTCAGAAAAGTCCCTCAACTGGGATTACCTTTTCGTTTTGTTTTAAGGATCACAGTTACCCAGTGATGTAACAAATTATGTCCTTGAAGAGTAGACGCATCCTCTCAAGATGTACCGTTTGGCCCAGTGTTCTGGTTGGTTGGTTTTGGTGTAACTTCAGTCTGTTTCACTTCCGGTTGCATGCAGCCTGGTCTCAGATTTCGGTTATATTTTGACCTAGCCTGGTCTCAGATTCATTAGGTGCTGAAACTGAATCCTCTTGACTAGAAACACCACAAAGGCGAAAGCAGGGTGTGGCTGTGGTGTGTTAGGGGTCACCTGCTGGCTTTCAACCATTCGTCAAGGTGTGTTTTCTTTTAGTTGGCCCGCTCATCTCCAGATCTGGATCAGACTAACGTAGACCACCACCACCAACCCCCCCACCCCCCGTGTATATTTGTAAATACCCTGTAAATTGTTCTCCGTGTCTGGCAGAAAAGGTACACCTCTGTATGTTGGTAATGCCACGCCCTCAAGCTCTCCCAACTAAAGAGTTCTATGAACTTTTACCCTCTTATTTTGTCTTGTTTGTTGAATATTGGAATCTAAGACTGGGCAACTCTTTACATTAACTTGCCTTCATACCATGAAGTTACTCTCTAACTACTCTGGTAACCAGAATGTAATTGTTTAGCTCAAAATGGTCTTTGCAAATAAGGAATATAAGCAATGATTGATGTGTAAAGGAAATTGGGCAAATTGTCTAGGTAGTTACAATGGTAGTTGCATTTGAATTACAACAGAAAATGTAACACGTGGTATCTGCAATGTATTGTGAAGCGTGACACTATGACTGAGTGGTCCAATGTCATTTAGCAGACACTCTTATCCAGAGCGACTTACAGGAGCAATTAGCGTAAAGTGCCTCTGTCGATGTGCCCTAGTAAGCTCGTGGAATCAAACTAGCCCCCTTTCAGTTTCTGGCCCGACACTCTTAACCACTTGATTACCTGCTGCTGTAATTGTAAGCTAGCGAGAGCGTTTACTCCTGATACACAGGAGAGGTTGTAGGAGCACCTACGTCCTGATAGTCAACACAACTGCCAGTCTGGGGACAAATGGACTATACAGTGTATATGTTGTGTTAATGCTCTTCTACCCTTGATTTACACATTTAAAAGCAAATACTTGACTTTGACAGCTATTGGAAATGATCCATACCCACTGTTAAAACTAAACTAGAGAAGTGTCTGAAGAGTTTATTTGAGCGAAACAGCATGAAAATGCAGGATTTGTGAACTCTTAAAGGATTGCACAAGAAAGTGTTACATTTTATTTTGAGATGTGGTTCTCGAAGAACTTGAAAGATGGCCGCTATTTGACGGTGAAATGCCTAGTACCTATCCTGCTTACGTATGTTAACACAATTATGTGATCGAGAAGGTTCTTGGAAGGTTTACCACATAAACATGTACTGTGTATGTTTCATATTTCAGTGTGCGTGTATGAGAGTGTGCGTTTGGTGTTGCCTTAGCCTTGAGGAAAACCTCTTTCAGCGTCAAGTTAGGGCAGGGTTTCCAAAACTTGGTCCTTGGGCCACCGCTGGGTGCATGTTTTTGCCCTAGCGCTACACAGCTGATTCCAATAACCAACTCATCAAGCTTTGATTATTTGGACCGAGTTTGGGGAAACCCTGAGTTAGGGGATTAACTTTATGAACCCCTCCAAGCAAATTGCATTACTTCACTGATTAGTCAGTGGCTGACCGTTCACCATTTCTGAATGGAATAGAATGGGCTTCAGAGTGCATCTTCCTCTCCCAATCACTGATCTGTAGGTGAGTGTATAAGCGAAACCAAGATGTCCACCCTTCTGCTTTGACCAATCCTCTCAGATCTGTGATTAATGCAATGGCGGGTAGAGAGGACTATGAGACCAGGGATTCTCCTTTCCATCCTTTATTTTTCTACTTGGTTTAAGGATTGTTATGCAAATTAATGTACAGCCAGATCTGTAAAAAGGTGCTTTGTTACCTCTACTCTCTGTGGAATCTCTCCTCTGCCTGTTCCCCACTGACTACTGGAAGCGATTTACATTGTGTTCAAATTCCCCTGCCTTGTTCCTTTTGGCTCCATTCATGTCGATAGATGGGTGAAAGGAATTGACCATATTATTGCTTATATACCTTTTTTTTGTGGTTATTTTGGATCAGTGGTCATGGAGGCAAGGAGATTAGGAGATAATTGGGACACATACTTAGATTCATTTAAACTCCTGTGTAATTGCCCTTTCACTCACATGCCTAATACCAATTACTAACTCCTACCCCTAAACCCTTGTTGGTACAAGCAGTATAGTGGAAACCAGAACTATATTGCTAATAGCATACCTTTCAGATCAAGAAGTGGGCTTAGCGTTTGGTGTGGAGTTGGGTAACATGAACTATAATGAACAAAAATATAAACAACATGAGCTGAAATGTTCCATACGCTCAAAAAGCGTATAAAATTTGGTGTACAATTTTGTTTACATCCCTGTTAGTGAGCATTTCTCCTTTGCCAAGATATGCCACACCTGTCAGGTTGATGGATTATCAAGAAGCTGATTAAACAGCATGATCATTACACAGGTGCACCTTATGCTGGGGACAAAATGCCTCTAAAATGTGCAGTTTTGTCACACACCACAATTCCACAGATGACTCAAGTTGAGGGAGTGTGCAATGGGTATGCTGACTGCAGGAATCTCAACCAGAGTTGTTGCCAGAGAATGTAATGTTCATTTCTCTACCATAAGCCGCCTCTATCATTTTAGAGAATTGGGTAGTACGTCCAACCGGCTTCACAACCGCAGACCATGTGTAACCACACCAGCCCAAGACCTCCACATCCGGGTTATTCATCTGCAGGGTCATCTGAGACCAGCCACCCGGATAGCTGATGAAACTGAGCAGTATTGCTGTCTGTAATAAAGCCCTTTTGTGGGTGGGCCTGGGAGGGCATAGTCATGTGAAATCCATAGATTAGGGACTAATCAATTTATTTCAATTGACTGATTTCCTTATATGAACTGTAACTGAGTAAAATTGTTGAAATTGTTTCATATTGCGTTTATCATTTTGTTCAGTATATATTGCCTTGTCCATTACTGATGAAGAATGGTACTAGGATAGAACTAGAGCATGTTCTTCTGGTTTTTTGAGCTAGGTTTCAATTTCCCCCCCTTACCACACACACTGCTTGTCACAGATTTAAAAGCATAGGATTGGTGTATGAATTGTCTGGAGGTAGTTTCCACCCAAATCCATGGGAGAACTCAACCCTCACACATATGATAGATGTTGAAGCTTTATGTATGTAAACCTCCTAGCTGGTCTGTGGCTGTGCCAGATATCCGTAGACCGTAGTAGCAAATGGTTGTTGCCAGAAATAAAGATACAGGACTTAAGTGTAAAGGGTTTTTATGAATTTAATGCTGTAAATTGTGAACTTTATCTCCCAAGCAGTCATTTGACAGTAGAATGATGTATTGTTTCAATGTAAGTTAAATACTGTACATGTCTGACAGCAATGATGTATGATGTTGAAAGTGTCTTCTGACCTCCATTACGGAGCTTAGTGGACTGGAGGGTTAAAATGAGAGGAAGAATGTCTGACTCAAGGAAAACCCCCAAAGGAGGAGGCTGAGGTTGTCCATAACGACTGATACACAGTCAGATATGTTTTCGTCCCCCAAATGGCTATTGGTAGGGGAGGGTATGCTCTTCTTAGATCTGTGGTTTGGGGTAACCTCTACTTCAGCGATGGCAAACCCTCCTCCCGGACAACTACTGCTTTTGCAAGTTTTTGTTCTTACATACATCTGATTCTACTCATCGGCTGATCATCAGAACCTTGACTACCTAAATCAGGTATGCTGGAGCTGGGCTGGATCAAAAGCCTGCATGCCCAGTAGCTCTTCAGGAGGGATGGCCATCCCTGATCTACTTCAATCAGTCACAAATGCACTCATGCATGGTCATAGCATAGCCATAATGTTCAGAGTTAGCGCAGTGCTAGCTAATAGTAGCAACACATACGAGTTGTGCCGAATGAAATAAGCTAGTAAACTATGAAGATAAAAGCCAGTTTGAAGAGGACAGGGGTTCCATTATGACAAAAGGTGCAGATAATCATTAAGAAAGGACAAACTCCACACAGCCTCACTGTCTTGTAATGTCTATAATGTCATATGAATAACAGCAATACATGATACAGTGCAACACCTGTGGATACATTTGCAAAGAGTACATTTGAGAGAAATAAGCTTTTTGTGCATATAGAACATTTCTGGGATCTTTTATTTCAGCTCATGAAACATGGGACCAACACTTCAAATGTTTTAATATTTTTGTAGAGACATCATGGGTACAGTCCCAATTTGCTCCCTATCCCGTCCCCTAGGTCCTAACCCGTTCATGCTTGCAGATCTGTCCGGGTAGGTAGAAGTAGTGTAGTGGAGGATCTTCCACCATATTGTTTTCACGTACAGATCTGCAAACATTAAAATGGTAAGGGTGAAGGGAGACAGGTAGGAAGTTAATTGGGACCGGATGATGGTATAAAACAATGCATTTCTGACTAGAGGCAGCAGAGAGCGCCATTACCTGTATTACTAGAGCAACGTGGGGGTTTTGCATTTAAATGAGACCAGCATAGAGAGGTATTGAGGCTTAGTTACACTATTCACTATATAGTGCATAACAGGGGTGGTCAAATGTAGTGTACTATATAGGGAATAGGGTGCCATTTGGGACATATATAGGGAATAGGGTGCCATTTGGGACATAACCTACGTGTCAAATGTGTGACACTTCAGAAGATCTATTTTAATGCTTAGGCCAGTGGTTCCCAAACTTTTTATAGTCCCGTACCCCTTCAAACATTCAACCTCCAGCTGCGTACCCCCTCTAGCACCAGGGTCAGCGCACTCTCAAATGTGTTTTTTTGCCATCATTGTAAGCCTGCCACATACACACTATACAATACATATATTAAACATAAGAATGAGTGTGAGTTTTTATCACAACCGGACTCGTGGGAAGTGACAATGAGCTCTTATACTCGTGGGAAGTGACAAAGAGCTCTTATAGGACTAGGGCACAAATAATAATATTATAATAATCAATAATTTTGCTCTTTATTTAACCATCTTACATATAAAACCTTATTTGTTCATCGAACATTGTGAATAACTCACCACAGGTTAATGAGAAGGGTGTGCTTGAAAGGATGCACATATCTCTGCAATGTTGGATTGTATTGGAGAGAGTCTAAGTCTTAAATCATTTTAATGTATTTAGTTTTCATGCTACTGAGGGCCGAGAATCCACTCTCACATAGGTACATGGTTGCAAAGGGCATCGGTGTCTTAACAGCAGCGATTTACCAAGGCAGGATACTCTGAGCTCAGCCCAATCCAGAAATCTGGCAGTGGCTTCTGATTAAATTCAATTTTCACAGAACCGCTTGTTACAATTTCGATGAGGCTCTCTTCTTCAGATATTGATAAGTGGACTGGAGGCAATGCATGAAAGGGATAACGAATCCAGTTGTTTGTGTTATCTGTTTCGGAAATGTACCTGCGTAATTGCGCACCCAACTCACTCAGGTGCTTCGCTATATCACATTTGACATTGTCCGTAAGCTTGAGTTCATTTGCACACAAAAAATCATACAATGATGGAAAGACCTGTGTGTTGTCCTTGTTAATGCAGACAGAGAAGAGCTCCAACTTCTTAATCATAGCCTCAATTTGTCCCACACATTGAATATAGTTGCAGAGAGTCCCTGTAATCCTAGATTCAGATCATTCAGGCGAGAAAAAACATCACCCAGATAGGCCAGTCGTGTGAGAAACTCATCATCATGCAAGTGGTCAGACAAGTGAAAATGATGGTCAGTAAAGAAACATTAAACTCGTCTCTCAATTCAAAAAACGTGTCAATACTTTGCCCCTTGATAACCAGCGCACTTCTGTATGTTGTAAAAGTATTACATGGTCGCTACCCATATCATTGCATAGTGCAGAAAATACAAGAGAGTTCAGGGGCCTTGCTTTAACAAAGTTAACCATTTTCACTGTAGTGTCCAAAACATCTTTCAAGCTGTCAGGCATTCCCTTGGCAGCAAGAGCCTCTCGGTGGATGCTGCAGTGTACCCAAGTGGCATCGGGAGCAACTGCTTGCGCACGCGTTACCACTCCACTATGTCTCCCTGTCATAGCTTTTGCGCCATCAGTACAGATTCCAACATGAGCAGCAGTTACGTTTGGCTACATACAGACCGTTAGTGGAATTCCCGCAAGAGAGTAACGGTTAATGTGATTGGATGTTAATTATTTGACTAGGCTACCTGTATTTGACAATGTGTTGTTATTTCGCTGAACACTAGATGGTTTAATAACATTTTTGGCAGTGAAACGAGGCTACTCAGGCGAGAGAAAAAACTCGCCCAAATGTATAGCCTCATTGAAAAATATAAATGGACTGTTTGAAAATGTGAAAAGAAAAAAAAAGTTTCAAAACCATTTATTTTTATTTTTATTATTATAATTAAAAAAAAATGTGAATCACATTTGTATTTGAAGTAACCTTGACGGCATTGTGCCCGTACCCCAGTTTGGGAATACCTGGCTTAAGCTACTCAACTGACCTAAGAGCAGTGGAATGTTCCTACCACCCACCAGATAAATAATCATAAATAATGTTTCTAACCACACAGGTTTGTAGAATTGACCACATTACACCATATGGCAATCACTGGATGAGTGTTACTCACCATCGATGGCACACCATGGATTTTGATAGGTGGACCTTGGCATGACAATGATTGACAAGGAGTTGGCATGATAGCATAAACTGATTGGCACTTAGCCTACAGTGAAGTGCAGATATTGCTTAACCTATCACATTTCCACTTTCCATCCTGTCTGACTATAGCCTCGTACGAACCATCCTGATCTCGCGAGCTTACATTCTGCTCACGAGATCAGAACCAGAACCAGATAGGACCTGAATAGATTCATGTAGTGAAATAAAGTCAATAAAAAGTAAAGAGATGGTCAATAAAATAGTTTATTATACATTTTATCATATTGTTTTTTATTGTTGGAACATGGGACTTAACATGAAAAAGATCTTGCAGTTTCCTTTCAATCACCCAGTCTGGATTTGTTGATTGAATACATGCTTAGAGGAGATAAATCTAGCACTGATCTCTACTTCATAGAATCAAATCTGCAATGACAATATTGTCTTGACTGACTGGTATGCTGTACAGTATATCTAAACCCTAAAGTGAGGTGAGTCAGTCAGGGAACAATCTTTGGCAGGAAGCAATTGCAGCTCCCCAAGTAGTGTGTGTGTGTGTGTGTGTGTGTGTGTGTGTGTGTGTGTGTGTGTGTGTGTGTGTGTGTGTGTGTGTGTGTGTGTGTGTGTGTGTGTGTGTGTGTGTGTGTGTGTGTGTGTGTGTGTGTGTGTGTGTGTGTGTGTGTGTGTGTGTGTGTGTGTGTGTGTGTGTGTGTGTGTGTGTGTGTGTGTGTGTGTGTGTGTGTGTGTGTGTGTGTGTGCGCGCGTGCGTGTGTGTGTGTGTGTGTGCGCGCGTGTGTGTGTGCGCAGCTAGAGAGAAAGCAGGAATAGAGACAGTGCCAAAAAGGATAGGATAAGGATTCACTGGATAGTTGTAGACAATTATGTTATAAATACAAAAATGGAAAACTATGATGGCAAGCTGAATATTGGTCTCTTAATAAGGCCAAAGAACAGTCTTACAAAAGAAAAAAGTAAAAGCTAGTCATTCTGTGGGCTAATTATCCATTTGTCCTTCTTTTTTCATCCCGAAATTGACATCACTTGCTGGCTCCAAGTTATATTTGCGTCCATGTTGGTAACTTCTGGTAAGCGTGTCAATGGAAACTCTCCCCCTGCCAGCTATCCCTGGATCATTAAAAGCAGGACACGCTTTAAAATGTACCGTTCTCCTAGCAGCAGGATATTATGATGGCAGGAGGATCGCAGATTTTTTTGTCTAAATTAAGAGTACCCCTGCAAAAACATGCTAAATTTTGTGATTATCAATATTTTTTGCACTCTAGTGCAGTGAAACGGTTTTTCCCAGCATTGCAACAACCTCTGAAAAAAATAAAGGGATAATTTGATGTATTTTATTTTTTATATTGTATTATTGATACTAGCATTTATTTTGAAGGTTTAAACTGGTATGTTGAAAGCTATTGTGTAGGCTATTACTAAAACCAGTTGACCTGACAGCCAGCCTTTTTGCACTGTTTCGCTATGGCTTTAGTCATCAATTTAGCAAGAGGGCAACATTTTATTCAGTGTTGCAGAGTCCGCTCTCGGGACCACATGTTGAGTGTCTAGGTCTTGTATAGGTGTGTCTGATACATTTGTACTAGGTCGTGACTCGGTTTCGGACAGTGAGGACTCCTAATTTCTTCCTGAGACCAGCAGAGAAAAAACGAATAATTATCAGCTTCCATTCAGTCAGCGCACAAAACCGCTTCACCAGGCCAAATATATGCAATCCTTTCTTGAAACATTAATATTTTAACAGCCTTATCTATTATAGACATGTTTGCACAGTGGCAAACCTATAGGCCTTCAGTGTGTGACAGGTTCGTGATTCTGAAAAGACAGCAACCATAATACCAGCGCAATCATAGGAGAGTGCACTTTTTGTAAAACACTAAGGGCCAGTGGTGTCTGGAGGCTATACACAGGTATAAACTGTATACCCACATTTTTTTCAGTGGTCATTGCGTATACTCACTTCTTATTAATCCCTACTGATGCGTATCAAAGTAGTGTAGTGGAGGTATACGATTGATCAATTATGTACTACAATAGAGAAATCATGCACAAAGTAGCCTCCACAATCGCAAAGCACTTGAAATAGAGCACCCAATGTAATATACTGGGTTAGTAGAGACCCTATTGACAGACCCTATAGAGACCCCACCTCACTTTAGCTGAGATAGGTAGACATGTTCTCTCTACAAGCCAATATGTATCCCATGTACAGTCCATTACAGTGTATTGCATTGGGGGCCATGGAGGGAACGGAGTGAAAAGTCAGCAACAGGCCGATATTTTCCACCCCACTTTAGTTTGTAGAAAAGTTATATATACTACCCAATATTCTCAACATACCAGTGACAACATTGTATTTTTTCGTTATGGGTATAATTTTTATTTTTTTAAAGAATATTTTTTTATTTGTTTTCATAAATTACTCATTGCATTTTCTTGTTGTCACAATAGAGGTGGCCATTGATTAAAATGCAATATCTTTTGAATGCAATGTTTTGAAATGCGAGCTTTTATTTAGAAGGTTTCCTCATTACCATACCAACGTGACGTTATCGTTTGTGCTGCTGGCAGAATAATAGTCGCTGTAGGCCTATTCAACTACTGCTATCCAAGAAAGGGCGGCGGCAACCTAACGGACAAAACAAGCGTCACCAACGTCGCATTGGCACATTAATAACGGTAAGGTGCTACATTTTAGGCTATTTCTTTTAGAACATGTGTAGTTTTAAAATATAATGAAATAGGGAAGGTTAGGCTTTCGAACTGTGCTTGTCTGATTTGATAGAACGTAGTAGGTGCCGACGTTTCCGAAATAGATGACCGGACTTTTTATAGCCTTTATAGCCTATTAAGGGTAGAAAACACTGAGGTTTTAAATATTCTACGCAATGATAAAACTCGGTACCGCGCTGAATTTTGGGGTGAGCTTTAACACGTTCCTTTGCAGAGAAAAACATCACCAAATTGTAGGGCGCACGCGCCTTACATAAATGTAGCCAAACAACGTCGTAAATTCGTTATTTGTAGAATCTGTGGATCGCATACACAAATGCTATGTAAAGATTAGAATAATGTGTGTAGTATGTTAGAATAGGTTATGTGACCAGGTGGCGTGACTGTCACATTGTAGCGCCATTTTGAAACGATTCAAGCGATTAGTGCCTTCAGAAAGTACTCATACCCCTTGACTTTGGCTGTTACAGCTTGCATTCAAAATGGACTCAATTTACTTTTTTCTCACCCATCTACACACAATATACCATAATGACAAAGTGAAAACGTGTTTTTAGAAATGGCTGTAAATTTATTGAAAATTAAATACAGAATATCTTATTTGCATAAGTATTCTCACCCTTTTGCTATGACACTCCAAATTTAGTTCAGTTGCATCCAATTTCCTTTGATCATCCTTGAGATGTCACTACAATTTGATTAGAATCCACCTGTGGCCAATTCAGTTGTTTGGACATGATTTAGAAAGAAACACACCTGTCTATATCGGGTCCCAAAGTTGACAGTGCATGTCAGAGCAGAAACTATACCATTAAGTCCAAGGAACTGTCCGTAGATCTCCAAGATATAATTGTGATGAGGCATATTTTTCCAAATGTTGTTACATTACAGCCCTATTCTAAAATATTAAATTGTCCCCCCCCATCAATCTACGCACAATATCCCATAATGACAAAGCAAAACCATTTTTTTCCCTTCTCAAATGTATCAAAAATTTAAAAAAGTATTCAGACCCTTTACTCAGTACTTTGTTGAAGCACGTTTGTCAGCGATTACAGCCTTGAGTCTTCTTGGGAATGACGCTACAAGCTTGGCACACCTATATTTGGGGAGTTTCTCCCATTCTTCTCTGCAGAACCTCTCAAACTCTGTCAGGTTGGATGGGGAGCGTCGCTGCACAGCTATTTTCAGGTCTCTCCAGAGATGTTTGATCGGGTTCAAGTCTGGGCTCTGGCTGGGCCACTCAAGGACATTCAGAGACTTGTCCCGAAGCCACTTCTGCATTGTCTTGGCTATATGCTTAGGGTCCTTGTCCTGTTGGAAGGTGAACCTTCGCCCCAGTCTGAAGTCCTGAGCACTCTGGAGCAGGTTTTCATCAAGGATCTCTCTGTACTTTGCTCCGTTCATCTTTCCCTTGATCCTGACTAGTCTCACAGGCCCTGCCGCTGAAAAACAACTCCACAGCATGATGCTGCCACCCCCATGCTTCACCCTAGGGATGGTGCCAGGTTTCCTCCAGACGTGACGCTTGGCATTCAGGCCAAAGAGTTCAATCTTGGTTTCATCAGACCAGAGAATCTTGTTTCTCGTTATAAGGATGTAACAAAATGTGGAAAAGTCAAGGGGTCTGAATACTTTCCGAATGCACTGTATATCTGGGGAAGGGTATAAAACAATTTCTAGAGTGTTGAACGTTTCAAAGAGCACAGTGGTCTCCATTGGGAAATGGAAAAATATGGAACTACCCAGACTCTGCCTAGAGCCAGTGGTGACCCGTCATTGAGACCCACCTGTTTGCATGTTATTTTGGCATTAATTCGTGTCACATATCAGTTTGCAAACAATAAAAAAACAAAAACAATACTTGAGTTAATAAAGCCGTATACAGACATAGTCTCTTTCTTGAGTAATGCAGCTCCAAAATGCAGGTGTTTCAGCCTTGCTCAGTGCTTTCTGTGGTGTCAGGGCAGCCAGCAAAGGTTCAAGGTCATTGGCCACAGATAAAAGGACGTCAAATCACATCTACCATAGCTTTGATTGGATTGATCATGTCAACATCATACTTTCACAATCTTAGCTAGCAAGCTAGACAAGTAGTCTGATTCACGTCGCCACTCTACTGGCAAATCCTTTTCAACCCTTGCAAATCCTTTTCAATTATAGATAAAATGTATCGTAGCGCATCCGCCATTGGACATAAACATTACACAACAAGTCGGTAATTGCGAATTCAACAATGAGTGATTTGGAAGGATTCAATGGCTAACTGCAATCGTCACAAAGCAATCACTATTTTGCTTCCCCTGCCTGCTATTCGGTGGAGAGGGTGTGTGGTCTGGGTTTAAGGATTTAAAACATCTGTCTGAAAGTGTCACTTTTCCAAGCTTAAAAGGATAAGCATTCACACTCAATACCATGGGGCAGACAAGGTTGAATACATTGGCCATGCTGTCAATCCAGCATGACTTCTGCCACGTTCAAACAACTTGAAACTCGGAACTGGGAAATCTCAGACTTCAGTGCGTTCAAGACATCTGAGATCTCAATACGTTTTGAACGGTCTTCCAACTCGGATTTCCAAGTTGCGAACTCGGGCCTCTTTCTAAAACTCAGACCTGAAGATCTGTGATGTCATGATTCGACCTTGTTTTTTTCCGAGTTCTCAGTTGTCTTGAAAGAACCATAAATCCAGAGAATGCCAGACTTTGATGACAAAGTTTTCCCACAAGAAGGACCGCCACGTTCATGTGAGCACAGCACAACAATGGTGAGTCCAAAAATATGTATTGTATTCTTAAGCAATAAGGCCCGAGGAGGTGTGGTATATGGCCAATATACCACGGCTAAGTGCTGTTCTTCTGCTTGACGCAACGCGGAGTGCCTGGACACAGCCATTAGCTGTGGTATTTTGGCCACATATCACAACCCCCCGAGGTGCCTTATTGGGTAAGATGGCACCAACAGATAGGGCAGCTGTGCTTCTCTCTCCAAAGCAGAATTAGCCCAGAATTGTTTTTGTGTTGTTACATACAACCGGAAATAACTTTTGGATATCAGAGCGGTGGTAACTCACCAGCATTACGACCAGGAATACGACTTTCCCGAATTGGATCCTTTGTTCGTACCCCCCGCGGCAATTGAACTGATTCCAGATGCTGATCCAAAACACCGCCAGCGGAGAAGAGGTATTCGGAGTGTACTCCTAGTCCGATTTAGGAGGCACCGCTTATGAGTATATTACTCACTAATATTTATTCTCTGGATAATAAAGTAGACGAGCTAAGGGCTAGGATCTCCTTCCAGTGAGACGTCAGGGTTTGTAACATACTCTGTTTCACGGAAGCATGGCTCTCGGGATATACTGTATGAGTCCGTACAGCCAGTTGGTTTCTCAGTTCATCGCGCAGACAGGAATAAAGATCTTTCCAGGAAGGAGAAGGGTGGGGGTGTATGTTAAATGATTAACTACTCATGGTGTGATTGTGATAACATACAGAAACTCAAGTCATTTTGTTCACCCGACCTAGAATACCTCACAATCAAATGCCGACCATATTACCTCCCAAGGGAATTCTCTTCGGTTACAGTCACAGCCGTGTATATTCCCCCTCAAGCCAATACCACGACGGCCCTCGAACTACACTGGACTCTATGCAAACTGGAAACCACATATCCTGAGACCGCATTTATTGTAGCCGGGGATTTTAACAAAGCTAATCTGAGGAAAACGCAATTGAAGTTCTACAAACACAGTGACTGTAGCACTCGCTCTGAGAACATTGGACCACTGCTACTTGACTAGAAATGCCTACAAGGCCCTCCCCCGCCCTCCCTTTGGCAAATCTGATCACGACTCCATTTTGCTGCTCCCTTCCTATAGGCAGAAACTCAAACAGGAAGTACCCATGCTACGGACTATTCAACGCTCGTCTGACCAATCGAAATCCATGCTTCAAGATTGTTTTGATCTCGCGGACTGGGAAATGTTCTGGGTAGCCTCTGAGAAAAATATTGACAAATACACAGATACTGTGACTGAGTTTATCAGGAAATGTATACGAGATGTCGTACCCACTGTGACTTTTCAAACCTACCCAAACCAGAAACCGTGGATAGATGGCAGCATTCGTTCAAAACTGAAAGTGCGAACCACCACATTTAACCATGGCAAAGTGACTGGGAATATGGCCGAATACAAACAGTGTAGTTATTCTCTCTGTAGGGCAATCAAACAGGCAAAACATCAGTAAAGAGACAAAGTGGAGTCTCAATTCAACAGCTCAGACACGAGATGTATGTGGCAGGGTCTACAGACAATCAATGACTACAAATGGAAAACCAGCCGCGCCGCGGACACCGATGTCTTGCTTCTGGACAAGCTAAACACCTTTTTCGCCCGCTTTGAGGATAACGCAGTACCACCGACGGGGCCAGCTACCAAGGACTGTGGGCTCTCATTCTCCGTGGCCGACGTGAGTAAGACATTTTAAGCATGTTAACCCTCGCAAGGCTGCCGGGCCAGACAGCATCCATAGCCGTGTCCTCAGAGCATGTGCAGACCAGCTGGGTGGAGTGTTTTTACAGACATATTCAATCTCTCCCTATCCCAGTCTGCTGTCCCCACATGCTTCAAGATGTCCACCATTGTTCCTGTACCCAAGAAAGCTTAGGTAACTGAACTAAATGACTATCGCCTTGTAGCACTCACTTCTGTCATCATGAAGTGCTTTGAGAGACTAGTCAAGGATCATATCACCTCTACCTTACCGGCCCCCCTAGACCCACTTCAATTTGCTCGCCACCCCAATAGATCCACCGACGATGCAATCGCTATCGCACTGCACTCTGCCCTATCCCATCTGGACAAGAGAATGCTATGTAAGAATGCTGTCCATTGACTATAGCTCAGCATTCAACACCATAGTACCCTGCAAGCTCATCATTAAGCTCGGTGCCCTGGGTCTGAACCCTGCCCTGTGCAACTGGACTTCCTGACGGGCCGCCACCAGGTGGTGAAGGTAGGAAACAACACCTCCACTTCGCTGATCCTCAACACAGGGGCCCCACAAGGGTGCGTGCTTAGCCCCCTCCTGTACTCCCTGTTCACCCATGACTGCGTGGCCACGCACGCCTCCAACTCAATCATCAAGTTTGCAGACGACACAACAGTAGTAGGCCTGAATACCAACAATGATGAGACAGCCTACAGGGAGGAGGTGAGAGCCCTGGGAGTGTGGTGCCAACCTCTGACTCAACATCAACAAAACAAAGGAGCTGATCGTGGACTTCAGGAAACAGCAGAGGGAGCACCCCCCTATCCACATCGATGGGACTGCAGTGGAGAAGGTGGAAAGCTTCAAGTTCCTCGGCGTACACATCACTGACAAACTGAAATGATTCACCCACACAGACTGTGTGGCGAAGAAGGTGCAACCTCAGGAGGCTGAAGAAAGCCACGACCTGTTCACCCTGCTATCATCCAGAAGGTGAGGTCTGTACAGATGCATCAAAGCTGGGACCGAGAGACTGAACAACAGACTGTTAAATAGCCATCACTAGCACCTTAGAGGCTGCTGCCCTATATACATAGACTTGAAATCACTGGACACTTTAATAATGGAACAGTAGTCACTTTAATAATGTTTACATATTTTGCATTACTCATCTCGTGTATATACTGTGTTCTATTCTACTGTATTTTAGTCTATGCCGCTCCGACATTGCTCATCCAAATATTTACTGTATTGTTGTGAAATTGTTAGATATTTCTTATTGTTAGATATTGCTGCACTGTTGGAGCTAGTAACACAAGCGTTTCGCTACACCCAAAATAACATCTGCTAAACATGTGTATGTGACCAATAACATTTGATTTTGATTTGCTATTATAAACTGGTTACCAACGAAATTAGAGCAGTAAAAATACATGTTTTGTCATAATCGTGGTATACGGTCTGATATACCACGGCTGTCAGCCAATCAGCATTCAGGTCTTGAAGTTTATAATGCTGCATAAATTATGTAATATGCCAGGGAGATATGTATACTGGAGCTAAGAAAGTAATACTAAGTGTATGTTGTGTAGTAAGTTGTGTTTTAGGGAAATGTCATCATTGAATATTGTAAAAGCTTTCATTGTGTGCTTATATGCCCCCGTTATTTATGCTACGGTTCTGATTTGGTGTACAAGGAGAATACTGTAAGAACGGCCCATGTTCTGATTTCTGTCACTGTACATTTCAAGAGTGCTGAACAAATAGTTATATCGACTACTCGCTCTAAGACATTCATCGAAATTACGATTTACCTCTTATCCGCTCATAGTTCCCTTAGGCCATAGTTTGCACATATCAATTGTTATATTGCACATGACAGTGCACCTTTTAGTTAGAAAAAAGGCACGTGAAAGACTGAGAGCATAAGGCAAAAGATTATGTAGTCTGATAAGAGAAAAATTTTACTCTTTGGCTTAAATGCAAAGCTCTGTCTGGAGAAACCCAGACACAGCTCATCACCCGTCTAACATTCCTACCGTGAAGCATGGTGGTGGCAGAATCATGCTATGAGGATGCTTTTCAGCATCAGGGACTGGGAGACTAGTAAGGATAGAGGGAACAATGAATGGAGCCAAATACAGGCAAATCCTTAATGAGAACCTGCTTCAGAGTGCAAATGACCTTAGACTGGGGCGAAGATTTACATTCCAACAGGACAATGACCCCAAGCATACAGCCAAAGCATCGCTGGAATGGCTTCAGAACAAGAATGTGAAAGTCCTTGATTGGCCCAGCCAATGCCCAGACTTGAATCAATCCCTTTGAAAATCAGTGGAACGACACAAAGATTGCTGTTTGCCTACGCTCCCCATGAAACTTAACATAGCTTGAGAAAATATATTTTTGTATTTTATTTTCAATAAATTTTACAAAGCTGTCTAAAAGCATGTTTTTACTTTGTCATTATGGAGTATTGTGTATAGATGGGTGAGAATCTATTTATTCAATTTTCAGGCTGTAACAACAAAATGTGCAATACGTCAAGGGTAATGAATACTTTCTGAAAGCACTGTATGTTATTTTTGTTCTCGGTTAGACAGCCAGCATTGGCTATCGGGCATTCTGGGTTACTTATGATGAATGCTCAAAAGAATTTCTCAAGACATTAATATTAACGCTACTTTGTCAATTCTAGCATACACACCGAAATGGGCAAATTAAGGCTGTATGAGGCAGCCCGTCTAGATCAGTTTCATAACATCAACATTGATGTGCGCGCATGGTACAGAATGAATAGAGAAATAAATCCCTATATTGACCACTGGCTTAAGACTGTATTTTGGGCAAGGCTCCCATTGTTTTATGTATTCATGCAGTACCAGCCTAGACACTAGATAGTCCATTGTTACATACAGTAGTCCTACACAGAGCCATATATTTAAATAAATACTGTATATGGCTCTCGGTCTACATGATTATTATGTAATGTAGACGGATCTGAATATTGAGATGCAGGCCTAACTCAAGTTCGGCAGTGGGTGGGGCAGTAGGGAGGGGCTTTGGCTTCTATAGCGTTTTTTGTTCTATAACATTTTGGGTGGAAATGGAATTATCTAACGTGTCTTGTGACACAGGTCCCCACCATTCTTCAGTCAGCGCTACTCTTATCATTAACCGAGGAGCTAAAGTGACTAATTTTAAATTATTTACACCCAGAGGATACACTGGGCACTCTGGGGATTTTCCACCCTGTTGGCTTGGTGTTTACTGTATCTGGTAGTTTGGTTAATCACCTCAGAGACCGAATGAGGGAACCCATTCTCAAATTCTCTAGCTTACTTTTAAAAATGATTTTCTAGTTGTATGTACAGTCCTATTGTCTATGTAGGTTTATGATTTGTCATAAATTTGTCTTAACATTTTGAGTTGGGCCAGTTCCTCTAACTACTAACTACAGATGGAACTGATGGGACTTGGACTGGTGGAATAAACAGACTCTTATTTTTTATTCTCTAAATTACAGTTATGTAGAGTATACAGTATTGACCTATATGGTTATCTGAAAAATGTTATACTGTAAGAATGTCTTTTTAAAGGGAACCGGTGAGTGTTATCCACAGAAATTAGCTAATGGAAATTCAAACTTTCTTCTTCTCCCCCTTATTGCTCTCTCTCTCTCTCCTTCTCTCTGTCTCTGCAGTGCAGTAATGATGAAGCTCAGCTCTCCTCTGGCCGTGCTGTGCCTTTCTCTCCTGCTGCTCAATGCCCACCTCTCCCTGGCCAAGAGAGGGGGAGGAGGCTTTGGTGGTAAATCCAGCATAGGCTTTGGGAAGAAACCTTCCTCCACCTCCAACCGTGGAGGCACCAACACCCAACGCAGACCCAACCAAGGGACCAATAACCAGCCAGGGAACTACCCTCGCCAGCCCCAGAGCCCACAGAACCCCCAAGCAGGGTACCCGCAGCAACCAGGAGGTTATCCACAGCAACCAGGGGGGTACCCTCAACAGCCAGGCAGGGCAGGATACCCTAACCAAGGGGGGTACCCTAACCAAGGTGGCTACCCTGCTGGAGGATATCCAGCTGGAGGGTACCCAGGGGGCTACCCGGCAGGAGGCTATCCAAACAGATACCCAGCTGGTGGAGGCTATGGTGGCGGTTATGGAGGGGGCTACATGAACCAAAACCCCAACAACCGGATCCTTAGCCCTGGCTACGGGGGCAGTTATGGCTATGGGGGGTATGGTGGTGCAGGTGGCTCCCCGTTCTCCCGCTCGGTGCATGGGATGGGGATGGGACCCTCTCAGCAGTCCAGGGGGTTTGGGCGTAATGCAGCGATGGCGGCCGGGGCTGGGGTTGTGGCTGGGATGGCTCTGGGTTATGGACTGGGCCGGTTTCCCCGGCCTCACTTCGGCTTTCACAACCCCCAGGAGGAGTACTATTATAACCACTACATGTACAGGAGGTACGGCACCAAATCCACTGATGACAATGACTACAGCAGGGACTACCGCTTCAGCCCGCCTCCACAGTCCTATGATAACTACATGAAGAACTGTATGAAGAGGACTGACCTGCTGAGAGGTGGGGAGAAGGGTGGATCGGAAAAAGGAGCCAGGGAGAACTCACCACCACAGGGAGCTGCGGACAGCACCAGCACTCAGGTAATCGAGCCCAGTGGAGGAGGCACTGCAGTCGGGGAGAAGAGTGAAGAGCCAGCCCCTGTTCCTGGAGGTTCCACCAATACTACCGACCCCGGTTCCACCCAAGCACCAGGCAGTGGCCCCAGTAACAGCTCCGCCACAGAGGGCAGTCCCAGTGAGAGTAATGCCACAGCTGAGAGTAACGGTACAGCAGCGACTGAGAAGCCTGTGACCCCTGAACCCTTGAACCCTAACCCTCAAACCCCCCCTCCTGCAACCACGCCCCTCCCCCCGGCCATAGCTGAGCCTGAGGATGATGATGAGGAAAATATAGTGAGCATCTCTGAGATTGGCTACCCAGCGCTGATAGAGCAGATGAAGGCTCGGAGGTGTGTGGAGCTTTACATGGTGTACGCCGAACACTACCTGGAGAAAAAGGAGGAGGACAAGAAGAACACGCCCCGGGGAAGACCCAGAGGAGGAGTGGAGAGACTGGGAGGAGGAGGATACCAGGCACTGCTAACTGTACTCACCTCTACTGCACTACTGCTGCTGAACAGCAACATGCTACTACTGCACTGAGGCAGAGAGAGAGCAAGAAACAGAGAGAGAGAGAAATAGAGGGAAGAAGGAGAAAGGACACAATGTTTGCTGTCACACTATGTGAGTCGGAGTCAAGAATGGGGCTGATGGAGGGATGCAAGGATGGAGGGATGCTAGGACAGTCTGTCTTCTTCTCTCATCTTCCTTTGATCGACGCCTCAGGACTCTCTATAATAAGTGGACTTTTTTGATTGATAAATTCTATGGATTTTTGTTCTGTTTTTGTATTGTTGTTTCTCATGCACTGTTACTTGCATTATATGAATCTGTAATAATGCGCCTGTGTGTTACTAAAATGCTTTTTAAAATCCAACCCTGCTGTCCCCAAAGCATTGAATTTGCTCCTGCTGTAGCCAAGTACTACAGCCTCATGCATGCAGCATGACTATTATATACAGCATATTTCATAAGATAAATATCGATTAAGGTTAAGCAGGGACTGGCCCGATCACGCCCAGTTCCCAGCACCAACAGGGATTCCAGGAGAACTTAGATGCTGTATTATATGGCAGACAGACTGAAGGGAAAGCCATTTACTCCATTACATCACATGAACTGGAAATACTAGATGTGTGTGTGTGTGTGTGTGTGTGTGTGTGTGTGTGTGTGTGTGTGTGTGTGTGTGTGTGTGTGTGTGTGTGTGTGTGTGTGTGTGTGTGTGTGCGCGTGTGCGCGCGCGAGCGAGCATGTAAGTAGATAGGACTGTCGTGTAAATATTGATTGAGATAAGATGACTCTTGTGACGATGATAACACCACATAACATCCATATTAACATCAGCTGGGGAAGGGGAATTGTTGAATATGACAGTCAAGTATGCATGACAATGAATGTGAGCTTTATATTATTGACTATGGCTTGTATTTATTTTAGCTTAATATAATACACATACCTGTACAATTTTAACTGGCGTTTGCTTGTAAGACTACTAATAACACCATTCTAACGTAACCTCTTTCGTACATGGGGGCTGTGATTCTGCATAAGCATGTATACATTTTACTACGGTGGCAAAAGAGAATCCATTTGACAAACATTGCTAGCTTGACTTCACCTTATTTATGGAAGGGCTAACAGTTTGGTCATATGCTCTGATGAGGTCCGAAGACTGAAATGTTAACCTTCTGTAATGGGGGGGAAACAGTGGTACGTAAGCAGTGGGAGCTGCTTCTTTAGAATCTAGAGTTTAGATTCTTTAGAAACTAACTCATTTGCCAGAGACTCTTCTTAGATGTGTGCTTGCATCCCTTGTCTTTCACCCAGCTGATATCCTATGTAATGGATGGCTGTCAGGTTATCTGAATCAATCATCCTGTATCGGGGCTTGATGTCATCTTTATCTGTTATGTGTCTTTAACGTTGTGGTTAATATGTTTGATACTATTCCGTGGATTGATTTAGTTTGCTTTGTATTGTTATTATATGTCAAGTAAGCTGCATGTGCTCAAAGACACTTGCGTAAACCTGATTTCTTTCTTTGCTCCGACTCCAAGGCCCTTCTCTTTTGTACATTCCTTTCTTCCCTCCTTCCCCTTTCTGGTGTCTTGCTTTCCTCTCTGTGGTGGGGAAGTGACTGTAGATTGTACTGTAAGGGCTCTTGTTGTCTAGGCCCAGGCTTTGAACCAGGCCACTGTAGCGGCAGCCCTACAAGTCAAGGAATACGGATTCAGACAAACACTGTCCACTTTAAAGTAATGGTCTTAGTCAACTTGGTACCTGGTAATATTAAGGTAAATGATAAGCATATGACAATGATATAAGTTGAACTATAATGTTAGATGTGGGTTCTAACCAGATATATAGAGAGAAGTAGCTAGATTGAAGTCTAAATACTGTATGCGTTGGGGTGTAAACAGATTTATTTTTATGGAGTTAGAATACTTTTGGAATATATTGGATAGACGATGGGGGGGGAAAACTCCTTGTTTACCATCATGTCATAAACAATTTCTACATTGTCTTGAGCCTTGAATGTATGGGTGTGCATACTCTGTTAATGTAAATACTTCCTCTGTGATAAAAGATAAATGTGTTTTGTGTCCATTCCTCTTCTATAATCTGTCAGTTTTCATTCTGGCCTTCACTCTATTTAACGCTCGACAGGACAGCCCTAATTCAAGGCTTTCTTCAGCACTCATGTGTTAGTTTTTTTGTATCTTTTCCCCTACCGGTCTGTGCTCTGGGGCGTGTTCAGCAGGACACAATGTTTTTGGAATGTTCAAATAGTAATATGTAATGTAGAACAAACATGCCTCTGACATGTAGACCAAGGAATCATTTTGGCTCTATTCATGGAATTTCTATCTGCAACATTCAACATCGTTTGGCTACTGAATGTGGCCCTGGTTTATGTTTCAGTGAGATTTGGCTTAAGTATCATGTTGTGACTGTTCTGTGGACACAACATTGCTGTGCATCAGAGTGCTGGCATACAGTACCAGTCAAAAGTTTGGACACACCTACTCATTCCAGGGTTTTTCTTTATTATTACTACTTTCTACATTGTAGAATAATGGTGAAGACATCAACACTATGAAATAACACATATGGAATCATGTAGTAACCAAAAAAGTGTTAAACAAATAAAGATTTATTTGAGATTATTCAAAGTAGCTACCCTTTGCATTGATGACAGCATTGCACACTCTTGGCATTCTCTCAATCATCTTCATGCGGTAGTCACCTGGAATGCATTTCAATTAACTGGTGTGCCTTGTTAAAAGTTATTTTTTGGAATTTCTTTCCTTCTTCAAGCAAATTTCAATCAAATGTATTTATAAAGCCCTTCTTACATCAGCTGATGTGACAAAGTGCTGTACAGAAACCCAGCCTAAAACCCCAAACAGCAAGCAATGCAGGTGTAGAAGCACGGTGGCTAGGAAAAGCTCCCTAGAAAAGGCCAGAACCTAGGAAGAAACCTAGAGAGGAACCAGGCTATGAGGGGTGGCCAGTCCTCTTCTGGCTGTGCCTGGTGGAGATTATAACAGAACATAGCCAAGATGTTAAAATGTTCATAGATGACCAGCAGGGTCAAATAATAATCATCACAGTGGTTGTCGAGGTTGCAACAGGTCAGCACCTCAGGAGTAAATGTTAGTTGGCTTTTCATAGCCGATCATTCAGAGTATCTCTACCGCTCCTGCTGTCTCTAGAGAGTTGAAAACAGCAGGTCTGGGACAGGTAGCATGTTCGGTGAACAGGTCAGGGCTGCAGGCAGAACTGTTGAAACTGGAGCAGCAGCACGACCAGGTGGACTGGGGACAGCAAGGAGTCATCAGGCCAGGTAGTTCTAGGGCTCTCAGGTCCTCCGAGAGAAAGAAAGCGAGAGCATACTTAAATTCACACAGGACACCGGATAAGACAGGAGAAATACTCCAGATATAACAGACTGACCCTAGCCCCCCGACACATAAACTACTGCAGCATAAATACTGGAGGCTGAGACAGGAGGGGTCGGGAGACATTGTGGCCCCGTCCGACGATACCCCCGGACAGGGCCAAACAGGCAGGATATAACCCCACCCACTTTGCCAAAGCACAGCCCCCACACCATTAGAGGGATATCTTCAACCACCAACTTACCATCCTGAGACAAGGCCGAGTATAGCCCATGGAGATCTCCCCCACAGCACAACCCAAGGTGGGGCGCCAACGCGGACAGGAAGATCACGTCAGTGACTCAACTCACTCAAGTGACGCACCCCTCCTAGGGACAGCATGGAAGAGCAACAGTAAGCCAGTGACTCAGCCCCTGTAATAGGGTTAGAGGCAGAGAATCCCAGTGGAGAGAGGGGAACCGGCCAGGCAGAGACAGCAAGGGCGGTTCGTTGCTCCAGTGCCTTTCCGTTCACCTTCACACTCCTGGGCCAGACTACACTCAATCATAGGACCTTCTGAAGAGATGCGTCTTCAATAAAGACTTGAAGCTTGAGACCGAGTCAGCGTCTCCCACATGGATAGGAAGACCATTCCATAAAAATGGAGCTCTATAGGAGAAAGCCCTGCCTCCAGCTGTTTGCTTAGAAATTCTAGGGACAGTAAGGAGGCCTGCGTCTTGTGACCATAGCGTACGTGTAGGTATGTACGGCAGGACCAAATTGGAAAGATAGGTAGGAGCAAGCCCATGTAATGCTTTGTAGGTTAGCAGTAAAATCTTGAAATCAGCCCTTGCCTTAACAGGAAGCCAGTGTAGCGAGGCTAGCACTGGAGTAATATGATCAGCAGTCATGTTTAGCACTAACTGAAGTTTAATTAGTGCTTTATCCGGGTAGTAGGAAAGTAGTTCTTAATCTGTTTGAGCCAATCTTATGTGTTGTGACAAGGTAGGGTTGGTATACAGAAGATAGCACTATTTGGTAAAAGACCCAAGTCCATATTATGGCAAGAACCGCTCCAATAAGCAAAGAGAAACGACAGTCATTAATTTAAGACATGGTCAGTCAATCCGGAAAATTTCAAGAACTTTGAAAGTTTCTTCTAGTGCAGTCGCAAAAACCATCAAGCACTACGATGAAACTGGCTCTCATGAGGACCACCACAGGAAAGGATGACCCAGAGTTACCTCTGCTGCAGAGGATAAGTTTGTTAGACAAAATAAATGCTTCACAGAGTTCAAGTAACAGACACATCTCAACATCAACTGTGCAGAGACTGCATGAATCAGGCCTCCATGGTCGATTTGCTGCAAAGAAACCACTACTAAAGGACACCAATAAGAAGAGACTTGCTTGGGCCAAGAAACACGAGCAATGGCCATTAGACTGGTGAAAATCTGTCCTTTGGTCTGATGAATCCAAATGAGATTTTTGGTTCCAACCACCGTTGTGAGACATAGAGTAGTTGAACGGATGATCTCCACGTGTGGTTCCCACCGTGAAGCATGGAGGAGCAGGTGTGATGGTAAGGGAGTGCTTTGCTGGTGACACTCCCTTACCATCACCATCACTCCCTTAGCAGTGATTTATTTAGAATTCAATGCACACTTAAGCATCATGGCTACCACAGCATTCGGCAGCGGTAAAACATCCCATCTGGTTTGCGCTTAGTTGGACAATCATTTGTTTTTCAACAAGACAATGACCCAACACACCTCCAGGATTTGTAAGGGCTATTTGACCAAGAAGGAGAGTGATGGAGTGCTGCACAAGATGACCTGGCCTCCACAAACACCCGACCTCAACCCAATTAAGATGGTTTGGGATGAGTTGGACAGCAGAGTGAAGGAAAAGCAGCCAACAAGTGCTCAGCATACGTGGGAACTCCTTAAAGACTGTTGGAAAAGCATTCCAGGTGAAGCTGGTTTAGAGAATGCCAAGAGTGTGCAAAGCTGTAATCAAGGCAAAGGGTGGCTACTTTGAAGAATCTAAAATATGTTTAAATGTGTTTAACACTTTTTTGGTTACCACATGATTCCATATGTGTTATTTCATAGTTTTGATGTCTTCACTATTATTCTACAATGTAGAAAATTGTAAAAAATAAAGAAATACCCTTGAATGAGTAGGTGTGTCCAAACTTTTGACTGGTACTGTATATATGAGAACATTATGAACAATGCTCACCTGCACTTTACCAATGTCCCTCGTCTTTCTTAAATCATTGTGTATCTAACCTCAGATATTGTGTTTTCATATTCTCTGAATGTAATATTTAACCCATATATTCCATTTGATGTTGGTCTGATAGCAGAAAACCATTCAGGTACCATGGCTGTTCTTTTCATTCCTACAGCAATGAGAAACTAACTTAAAGGCAGTGGTGTAAAGTATTTAAGTAGTACTTTAAAATAGTTTTGCGTAAGTAGTTTTTTGGGGGTATCTTTACTTTACTATTTGTATTTTACTTTTACTTCACTACATTCCTAAAGAAAATGATATACTTTTTACTCCGTACATTTTTCCCTGACACCCAAAAGTCCAATTCACGAGAATTGAGAACATCAAGAGAACATCCCTGGTCATCACTACTGCTTCTGATCTGAAGGACTCACTAAACACAACTTTGTTTGTAAATTATGTCTGAGTGTTGGAGTGTGCCCCTGGCTATCCGTTAATAATTTTTTTAAACTTTTGATAAGTAAGTACATTTTAGCAATTCCATTTACTTTTGATACTTAAGTATATTTAAAACCAAATACTTTTAGGCTTTTACTCAAGTAGTATTTTACTGGGTGACTCACTTTTACTTGTCATTTTCTATTATGGTATCTTTACTTTTGCTCAAGTATGACAATTGAGTACTTTTTCCACCACCACTTAAAGGTTAATTGGATTCTATTAATAAACTGTGGGTTAGAGCTATTAATGTTCAGAAATGTAACACTTTCATTGCACAGCCTCATTCCAAACCAAAGAGTCCTTCACATGTGGTTTAAAAGATGGTGAAAGTACACTTGGGTTTTACTTTACAAAATTAATCTTTGGGATTTGTTTCTTTTAAGCCGTCTTTTATAACGTATTTTATGCTGTGTGAAGGCGGCTATATTTGGACAAATCTAACATAGTTTCCAACGATAAACATATCTATTTTTGTACTAAAGTTCTGACCTCAGAGATTCCAGAATGTTATTAGTTTTATCTGTAGGATATGTTGTCAAATCATTTTCTCTTTTTGTTTGACTGTGTTTGATCAATCAGTAGCCTTGGACATAATACAGAAACAGAATGACTATTGTTGCTAGGCCTTCATCTCTTTTAATGGACCATGGGGATGTATCCATAACAACCACAGCCTGCACAGTGCATGGTGTTGCTAGGTAGCCTAGAACTTGGTCCTGAAATGAAGCGTGACTATTAAATGTGAAAGGCAGAGAAAGAAGGAGAGGGGGAGTGAGGGAAAAGTAGAAAAGAAGTGAGAGGAAACAGTGAATGCCCTCATCTGCATAGATTAGGATGCCTGAACATTCTGGCTACAAGTCAAGCAGAAGCTATTTATCTTGCGCTCTCATTCTGAGAGAAAATACATTTGAGAAAAGTTCTCTCTATATTTATTGTATATGATCATGATCAACATTATTAATAAGTCAATAAATATCAAGATACTGCTCCTCCAGTTAGCTCAATTAGGGCAGTAGGAAGTCGCAACTTGTAGGTCTACCATACATAATTGCATGAGTAAGACAGACTTGTTAGGAGGATCATTTCCATAATGGAACAGACATTTGGGGTTAACTTAACGGGTAACCAGTATTCTTCCAGCTCTCTCATGTCTCCACCTGCTGATGAAGTGATTGTATTGCAGCCTGACAGCCAGGAGACCCACAGTAATATAATTGAGCTCACAGTGAGGGTGTTTAGTCATAGGACATCCTATTTATTATTGACTGCTGACCAACATACCTGGCGCACGTCAACATGTGTGTCACAACAATAGCATTACAGCCTAATGATCTGGGCTAAGACTGAAACCATTTGCCATAGCTATGAATACCTCCACTGTGTGAGTCAGGTTCCTAATCTTAATTTGAATTGAGATCCACTTCAATGAATGGCCTATATACCGCCAGTCACAAATTCCCAATAACAGATTTCACATTCTAGAGTCCAATCTGTCTACTAGAACTATGCTCGGTTGACTGGTGATTGTTGCACAGGTACTGAAGTGACTACATGTTTTGTCTGGCCTCAAAAGCCTAATTTAAATATTACTACTATCTGAACCGTCACGTTCTCATTTCATGATCTAATGATAGTTATGCTTTTTACACAGTCTGATTATGGTCAATATCATGAATGGATACATGAATGGATGCATGAATGGATACATGAATGGATACATGAATGTCTCCCATGTTTTTATTGGAGTAACCCCACAGGAAAACTACATCAGATTCATCAAATGACACCAGTACAGAACATGGAACTAGTTATTGTGTTTTATACTTAAGCAATAAGGCACAAAAGGGTACGGTATACGACCAATATACCACGGCTAAGGGCAGTTTTGGAGTGCCTGGATACAGCCCTTTGGTATATTGGCCATATTCCACAAACCCCCGAGGTGCATTATTGCTATTATAAACTGGTTACCAATGTAATTCAACCAGTAATTTTTTGTTGTTGTTGTCATACCTGTGGTATGATATACCACGGCTTTCAGCCAATCAGCATTCAGGGCTCGAGCCACCTGGTTCATAATGGTGTTTATACACTCCACTCACCCAAAATCACATCCTATTCAATAAAGTAAGAAAAGTAATGGACACAAAATATAATTAATAGATTAGAACAATATACAGCATTTACAAATCCACATCCAAAAGCTGCCAGTATTCTACCAAGGGTTGAAATCAGTGAAACACGAGTTATAGCGTGAGTCTTTCAAGTAAACTGTTACCGCAGCATGGCAATATTAAACTGTTGATAACAACCATGGTAAAGAGAAGTAAATCCTGTACTACTGCTTCATGGAGGTAGTGAGTGCTTGACCGGAAGGTAATCTATCACACACCAGATATTTTATGTTATGTAATGTCTCATGAAAAGAAAAAGTAATTTTTTTGTGCAATCAGTTGACAAAGAATCCACATCAGAGTCTTTCTGCATCAGGGATCTATATAGGAAGTGTATTTGCCCCACTACACCTGTGAGTCAGAACAGATGGAATCACAAACTGATCTCATTGTCAACGAGGTCATGGTTTGCGACTCAATGCCCAAGGTCTTGATCTGGATCTTGGTCAGAGCCTAGTTTTGGTTTGGGTCTCAAGAATCTTTATATACATATGGTCTTGGTCTGGAGAGCTTTAGTCGTGACTCCATCCAAATCTTCACTCCATCTCTACATCACTCCCACCCAGTGCCCCATCACCAATGACATTAGTGACCCGATGATGACGATGATGCTGTTATAGATGGGCCCACTGGATGCTCCATAGTAGTACCCCATATCCCCAGAGCCCTCTGGACCTTCATAGCCACCAGGCCTGGGGCCATACCCTCCAGCTCTGGGGTACCCCCCATAGCCTCCTCCATAGCCTCCATAACCACCTCCATAACCTCCTCCATACCCCCCATATCCTCCTCCGTAGCCAGGACGACTCAACGCACTGCCCAGCATTGCTCCCCCCACGGCACCAGCAGCAGCAGCCCCTGCCATCTTCCCCGCACTGGAGCCGCCACTCTGGGCAGGCATTGGTCGGTATGCCTGTCCACTCGAGGATGCCATTGGTCGGTATCCCGTGCCTCCACCTTGACGAGGGTAACCCCCACCTCCACGGCTACTACCGCCCCACCCCCCACCGAAGCCCCCACTACGACCGAAGCCCCCACCACGACGAGCCTCTGAGGTGGGGCAGATGGTTGCTAGGAGCAACAGGCAGGTTGCCACAGTGAGGAGAAGTCTCCGTTGGCCAACCATCCTCATTCTCTGTGAAAACAAGATCATGAACGGTTTGTGATTGATGAGAATATCCCACATTTCCACACTAGCGCTGGGTCATTATCAAGACAAGAAGACATGATCATGACTGTTGTGTGTATGAAGTGGGATAACCCTACGAGCTAATCCAGTGTCAGTTAGGATTTAAACCACCTGTGGGTTAACTGGGTTGATTGACAAGGGAAAGCTGATCCAGATCTGTGTTTAGTGTCAGCTGCCAGCCTTAAGACCCACACAGTGATGTAATGCCTGCATTCATCAGCAAGTCTGGACAGACTGTCCAGTGATTAGTACAGTGGAACATAACATACACACACACACACGTTTGAGTATGGTAGAACACAACGTACACACACACACTAAAGTTTTCGTCACTGCAGGCTTTGAGAATGTGCTAAGTAAAGGTTATTTTTACGCTAGAGACAAATTAAGAGCAGGGCAGAGCGAGCTGCGGCTGCTAATCCAGCTTTGACAGAAGAGTGTTACACGAGCTGTGAGAAGTCAACACACAATAGCATAGATAAGATCTAACAACTCAACACAGGATTTAAGTCTTCAGTGGATTGACAAGTCAGTATATAAACTCAGGCTGGTACGAACTCTGGTTCTAGTCTAGTATGAAAAACAACGAGGGGATTGAAGGGAGAGTTTCTACTGTCAACATTTTTTCTCTTAACTCTTTTTTGATGCGAGTTGACAATAGTCCTTGTCAATCCCCTTTTTTGTGTTTCAAAAGCCAAGAGATACATTTTCTACTTGGTCAGGAGATGACCACTAGACCAATGCCATAACAGATTAACTTCACAAGTACCATGTTACTACATCTCAATAATGGTCATATGGTTTTTACCTCCATAATCTCTCTCCTTTCTCTACCTCTCATCTCTCTGTGCATATCTCTCCTCTGTCTCTGTCTCTCTTATTCAGACCTCTTTACCACTAATCTGTCCTCCCTAAAATTGTTTGTCTGTCCTCCTCTCTCCCCATCATCATCACACAGCATTACAGTGTAATCTGTGTCCTTGGCTCCAAGGCTATCCTTATTCCTTAGCCGTTTGTCTGTAGAATAATCCAACACAGTAGCTTTCCAGTTTCCAAGATTACCTACACTGTTAATTAGAGATCAGTGGAGGCTAGTGAGAAAGGCTATAGGAGGATGGGCTCATTGTAATGGCTGGGGTGGAATTAATGGAACGGTATCAAACACATCAAACATATGGAAACCACATGTTTAACGCCGTTCCATGAATCCCACTCCAGCCATTACAACGAGCCCATCCTCCTATAGCTCCACCCACCAGCCTCCACTGGTAGATATTATTTCAGAAAACTGAGAGTTCTATAACTTCCCTCTGGGTTCATTCAGAACAGAGTTCTTGAAAGTTGTAAATGTAATCCTTTTTCATTCAAAAAAAGAGAGAATTCTAATCTAAAATATTGCTCATACTTCACACTCATTGAATGACTTTGGACGGATGTTAATAGTTTGTCTTTAGCTTCTTAATGATCCAATTCTGATTGTTTACTAACTTGATCTGGGCAGCTCTACATAGCTTTTGGTAACTGTTTAGGCATGGTGTAAATGTCTATGTAAAACTCTTTAGACTAACATTTGACCACTCTAGAATTAGTTATACAGGTGACAATACAGGTGACAATACAACTGGGTCAAACATTGGCAAATAACACTATTGACACACGTGATGTACCTGCATAAATGCATCTTGGTATTTGTATTTTCCAAATCGCAGATAACAGTTACAGGATGCTACATCATCAATAACACAGATTTAAATATCTTCTTAATGTACATTTGACTGCAAAGCTAAAAGCAGAAACTCTTACCTGTAGAAGTTGACAAAGAGCTGAGGAAAATCACAGATGTGTCAGAGGATGTCCTTTGCTTGTTCTGTTGTCCTTTTGGCTCTCTCCTTTGTGTGTGTGATCGTCAGTGATTCCTGTGACTGTCTGGGAACGAGAGTGTGTGGGACGGGTCTCTTCAACCTCAATATGGTCTCAGCCAGGTAGAGAGGGGATCTCTCTCTGACCTCCTCATTGGCTGAGCAGGATAAACAATGATGCTCATCCCTGCTAACACTGTAGTGTTACAGTAAGCCCCAACAACACAGAAATACCTGCAAACTTAGCAGTACACTTAGCCAAAGATAACCTGTGTGTGTGTGTGTGTGTGTGTGTCTCAGCCCCTAACCCACCAACAGAGTAGAAACTCAAAACGACCTGTGTGTGTGTGTGTGTTTAGCCTGCAGTTACTGTAAGCCTCCTAGCCTACCAAAACAGACAGCAATAATACAGAGTAATATCATACAGCTTTGTATTAAGTAAGTATTATACAACCAAGATAATATGGTTTCTACCCACAGACCCAAAAAGGCTAGACAGTACAGACCAAATAAATAATCATTATTGTAAAAAGCTACATTTCTAAATAGTGGCATGTGCCTTTGAAGAGAGTTTCCCCAAAGGAACACTTGGTCAGAAAGTCAGAATGCAACATTATAACAGCTAAAATATTTTATTATGAAATAAATGTGTCAGTCTTGAAAGAGCCATAGAAATTGAAAGGACAGACATACATGCACACACACACACGCTCGCTCACACACAATATACAGCAACCTTTTAAAAGCTGAGGGTAGATATAGGTGTAATAGAATTGTTGTACCACATCTCAAAGTACTGTATACAGTCATACACACGCACATGCACACAGATCAATATCTACCAGGAAAGTAAGTACTGCTTCAGAAATGTGCGTGCACACACACAACCTAACACACACACAAAACATTCCCTCGTTTGAGCTATTGTAGTTGATTCATCATGTACATAATTCACAATCTTAAGGAACTCTGGTCCTCTATGTTTTGTGCTTCAGTCTCTATGTATGCTAGTAGAGCAGACACACAGGTCATATCACACTATACTACACTATGTGATTATAACCCTGGCATAACCCTGGTATGGGGCGGCAGGTAGCCTAGTGGTTAGAGCATTGGGCCAGTAACTGAAAGGTTGCTGGATCGAATCCCCGAGCTGACAAGGTAAAAATCTGTCGTTCTACCCCTGAACAAGGCAGTTAACCCACTGTTCCCCGTCATTGTAAATAAGAATTTGTTCTTAACTAACTTGGCTAGTTAAGTAAAGGAAAGAAAAAGTAACACACAGGTAGCAGAAATACATGTTTTTTCCATTCCACTAGAATTGGTTAGGAGACAGTTTTAGATGAACTGTGGCAAGAACAGTCATGAAGTTACATTACAGTTCCTGCCTCTGTAGAGCTGATCATGGAGATAGTACTGTACCACACTTGTGTGACAGTCATGTTTCAACACCACATACTGTCACAGGACAGGAGTCATTCAACCCCCCTACCGACTGACTGGGTGGGTGAGAATCTCATCTAGTGTGGGATGCCACTCTTGAGTCTAAGGCAGGTTCTGGTTTGGAGAGGGAGACAATCAGTTATCTGCAGGTGGCAAAATGGGGCTTTGGTCAAAAATAGAAAATACAAATATGCAAGGAGAGGTAGAGAGAACAATGGATGGAAAGAGATAGATAGAACTATATATAGAACTATATATATATATATATATATATATATATAGTTCTATCTATCTAACTCAGTAGAACTAAGAAAGATATTTAGATGTGCTTTAGGTTATTTTGCATCTGAGTGGTATAGGACATGGAATAGTCTCAATGCCCCATACAGATGCACAAGAGAAAAGTGCCAATCTTTACCTTCATTATTAACCATTATTATTGCTGATATTGATACAGTTAATATGCAGATGGCACGACAGAGAGGCAGGTGTGTCAGAGAGGGATTGGGACAGCAAGGAGGATATGTACTGTTTGTTCATGGTATGGACGGAAAGAGCAGACATCATGTTTCATAATGACCCCAACCTCAACTGAGAAAGGTACCACACACAACCCAGGTCACAGAATTAGTACACTGTCCCTATGGAGGTCTTGGAAGAGATTAAAGCGAGGTTGGAATGGATGCCTCTCCTCGGGGTGGTTCATGGTCACTCCTGTTTGGGGCTTGGGACGGCGTCTGGGTTTGGGAGGGGTAGCTAAAGAGGTCAGGGAGATTTTGGGAAGATCTGGTGGTCCCTCCCTAGACCAGGTCACATACAGGCAGTCCCCTCAGGAAGACAACGCAGCTGTTTCTCAATGATACACCGCAGAAATGTATACCTACAGATGGAGAGAGAGTGAGAGCAAGTAAGAGAGAGAGAGAGAAGAGAATGAGACATAAATACACAGTACATGACACCATAAACACAGCCATTCAGGGGAGGTAGGTAGATGTTGCCTGCACCTCACCTGCTCCTGAGTTTCTGCACCTCCCGGTCCTCTTCCTCCTTCAGCTTGGTGATGAAACTCTGCAGCACTGGCATCTCAAACTTAATATACTGCGCCACCTGGTTGGGAGGAAGAAGAAATGCAATTACAAACACAGACTTGACCTGAACCCTCAACTATTACAAAGTCACAATACTGTAATAATAACAATTACATAAAGTGTGTCATGCAGTCATAATAGCTTATTTCAGTTTATGCGCATTGACTTCACACTGTCAAGCCGGTGGCAAGTCATTGTTGAGGACAACTAATTGGCTCGGCTTGCAGATCCCTAAGCTGCTTAACTTAAGTAAATTATGGTTTTGGTTTGACTCTGGGCTGTGTTATGGTAAAAGGTCTATTTAAATTCTAGTCTAGTGCATAAATAGCCCACTGCAGGTTATATTGAACTGAGCCCTTTTGTAATAGATAAGGGGACATACAGAATATTCCATTCTGAGGACGTGATTAAGTTCATGCGTACTAAGAAGTGGGGAATGATTTAGCAGTTACACAGTGGTATGTAGGCGAGGAATGATTTGGCAGTTATACATTAGCAGTCTTACATCATAGGTGACTTCCTCTCCCAGGTCCTGCTCCATTAGGAAGATTCTGCTGACCTGTTCACACGGACCCTGAAGCACACGCAGCACCAGGGGGTAGTCACTGCGCTTCAGCTTTGCACGCTCTGAAAGAAGAAACATTGTCAAACTTTCACTGCATTACAACGGGTGTGCTTAAGTTATGCTAGTAGATTGCCATGCTTTGCCACAGAGCTGCAGCACTCTCATACACGCGCACACACCTACAAACACAGTTAATAATGCATACTCTACTCTAGGATAAACACAGACATTGCTCACATTGACCCTGTGAAAGGGAGAAGGTGATTCAGCTTCACACTCTGTGACAGACACACAACCACACGACACCGCACTCACTCACCGCCGCTGGTGTGTACAAGGTACAGCGCAAAGTCATCTGGGCTGTTCTCAATCTTGAACTTGTTAAGTAGCACTCGTAGCACCTGAGGCGTGGTCATACAACTGTTGATCCGCACGTTAGTAACTGAACCATACGCTGGAATGAAGACTGCAGTCTGAAGGGGCGATGGGGGAAGCACAATTATGAGAAGGGGAGAGGAATGAGAGAGAGAGAGAGAGAAAATGAATGTATTTGTGGTATTATGTTGTCGTTGTAGTAGTGTGTAGCTGCAGTATTATGGTGTGTGTGTGTGTGCGCATGGGTACCTTGTAATTGTAGAAGTGTCCATTGATGGAGAAACGGTGTCGTCGTATCCTCCTCTGGTCGCTAGGCGACCGGCGCTGGGCCTTCCTCAGAAACCCAGCATCGCTCTTCGTCCTCAGTAGCTGGGCGGAGCGCTCATATTCCTCTGTCCAACCAGAGCATAGAGATAGGAGAAAAGTCAGACAATCACGTTCCTATGAATGTCACAGAATGTTCTAAAAATGTATTGTGTTGAACAGACATGGCTATCTAATGTAGGATAAATAATTGAGTTATCCATAATAACATGCTGAAGGTTTTCAGACTAGTCTTCTATAAGACGCACCTTCTTCCTCATCCGCCTTCACAACACTGTCCTCTGATTGGCTCTCGTGCTCTGTCACTTCTATGTTGGGCAGGGTCTGCTGGGTACCTTCATTGCTATTGACATAGAGAAAACATGAATATTCCCATATTTAATAGCTTGACTTTATTTATGACACATTATCTTCTCTTCAAAGTTGTTCTACATCAAAGTGTAAATGAGACAGGTAAAGGAACAGTGAAATATGGTCTCCATGTAATCATTAGTGCCTGTCACTTATCCAGCATTTATTCACATGACTTTAATAAAATATTTCAGTTCAAATCAAATCAAATCAAATTTGTCACATACAAGTGTTTAGCAGATGCTATTGCGGGTGTAGCGAAATGCTTGTAGCCAGTTGTTGTGTATATTACATTTGTTTTATTTAATGATTTTATCTCTATAGAGCTGCTGCCTATCCTGTCTGACAAAATCCCTATTTTACTAGTTCTTCAAAGTAAATAAGGTATACTTTTATGACTGCTGAATACCAACTATCAATCGCTTAGATCACTTCGATTTTCAGGTAGAGATACCTTGCGAACAACTGCTCTCTATCCCTCTTGATTGTGCATTCTTCTGTCTCTTATGTACAGTAGCAGGCATAAAAGAAACAGACCGGAGGCACGCAATGGATTATGGTCATTCTAGTTCATTCGCAGGTTTTCTGTGCTAAACTACATAGAATTTTGGTCTGTTGGAAACTACAACTCCTTACTACATTGCACAGTTCAGGCTGGATCTGATTTATCTCTAGAGAAACAGCAATGTGTGCATTGAGCTCACAGAAGAAAAACAAACTAAATGGAATGCAAATAACAGAAAGGTTGGTTCATCGCTCAGCACTACTGACCGGAGACAATATGTGTGGTCAAAGTAAACTAAAAACCCTATATCTAGGTCGCCGTAACCCACCCTGGTTATAATAAAGAGATATCAATATGGCCATGGTATCAGGACATACTGTAATAACAAAAAGAGACACCCTTGGTAAAAACATAGACCTTTTATAGATACAGTACGTAGTACGTTTCTATATGTTGCCTTGGTATGGTAACCAGAGCTCACTCCCTACCTCTGATTATCCAGGGCACAGCCGGAGTGCCAGGATGTAGACGAGGGAGGAGGTCTGATTCGCTCGTGATCGTCCTGCATCTGCAATCTGATAGGTCGACGCAGGCCCCAGGAGATATTCAGCAAACCCTCCACGATCAGCTCCCCTTCCTCCTGTAGAGACAGAGTTACCATAATCAATAAACACACACACACAGACAGTTATTACCCCTTTGGGGCAGGGTGAATTATTGAACAGAGTCAGTTTGGGGTAAATTATACAGCAAAGTAATGAGAGAGGATGGATGAGAGAGAGAGAGAAAGAAAATAAGGAAGAGAAAGACTGTAAATGCAATGAAGAGGCTATCAGACAATTCTCACTCTTACTCTCATTCACCAACACAAATGCGGACGCACCTCTCTGTGTCTCAACTGCAGGTTATGTCCTTCATAATAGAGGTTGTAGGTTTTGAGGTGGGACAGGACTGTTGCCCTGAAGACATAAATACAACATTCTTGACAACAATTTATTACTTTACACACATTTTAATATGATACTTTTTGTTATTACTACACACGTCTGAACACACTCTGTGTGTGTGTGTGTGTGTGTGTGTGTGTGTGTGTGTGTGTGTGTGTGTGTGTGTGTGTGTGTGTGTGTGTGTGTGTGTGTGTGTGTGTGGCATACTTGCTGATGAACTTGTTGTCTCCAATCTGAACCCCATCCTGCATGTTATCCATTCTCAGTCAGCATGAGAGGAGCTAGAGAGAAATTGTGATCAGATGCTTTTAAACACTAATGTGGATAGATACTGAAGAACAATAGATAGACACTGAAGTTAAAGCTTGGTCGTAAATGGGTTTTCCAAATGGACAATGATCCCAAGCATACTTCCAAAGTTGTGGCAAAATGGCTTAAGGACAACAAAGTCAAGGTATTGGAGTGGCCATCACAAAGCCCTGACATCAATCCTATAGAAAATGTGTGGGCAGAACTGAAAAAGCGTGTGCGAGCAAGGAGGCCTACAAACCTGACTCAGTTACACCAGCTCTGTCAGGAGGAATGGGCCAAAATTCACCCAACTTATTATGGGAAGCTTGTGGAAGGCTACCCGAAACGTTTGATCCAAGTCAAACAATTTAAAGGCAATGCTACCAAATTTTATTTATTTTAATTTTATTTATTTAGCCTTTATTTAACCAGGTAGGCAAGTTGAGAACAAGTTCTCATTTACAATTGCGACCTGGCCAAGATAAAGCAAAGCAGTTCGACACATACAACAACACAGAGTTACACATGGAGTAAAACAAACATACAGTCAATAATACAGTAGAAAAATAAGTCTATATACAATGTGAGCAAATGAGGTGATATAAGAGAGGTAAAGGCAAAAAAAAGGCCATGGTACTAATTGAGTGTATGTAAACTTCTGACCCACTGGCAATGTGATGAAATAAATAAAAGCTGAAATAAATCATTCTCTCTACTATTATCCTGACATTTCCCATTCTTAAAATAAAGTGGTGATCCTAACTGACCTTAGACAGGGAATTGTTACTAGGATTAACTGTCAGGAATGTCAGGAATTGTGAAAAAATGTACTTGGCTAAGGTGTATGTAAAGGCCCGACTTCAACTGTAGCTAGTTAGATGCATCTTTTAGCCAGCCAGTTTGTATGCAGGGTTAATGTTGTTCTCTCTGCTATGCCAGCTCAGACCCATGTGATTTAAGTCTGAGGTTTTATGACTCCTCTTCCTGGTGTGACTCGACAAACTCTCTGTGACACAAGTCTCTGTCAGTGTGAGATGGAGGACACAATCTCTACACATCTCTCTCTCTTCCTCTTTTCCTCTCCCATCTGTCTAAAACACACCACACACAGAAAACCACTAGCACACACGGAAGCTTCCATGGTGACCATCACACACACAGATGTTGGACTTTAATTTAACATGGCATGCTGCCAGCACCCTCACATGTTTCCTTCCTGCCCAGCTGAAAGTGTGTGTGTGTTAGGGGGCAGCACAGAAGCTTCCAGATGGACAAGAACAGGTGCATGAATAATTTCAGTTGCACACACAGTGTCTCAGCCCTGTCCCAGGTACCAGCAAGCTAAGTTCCTCCTCCTTGAAAGACCTCTTAAATCACTGCCATTAGCACATACACTAACACACACTGTTATGCTACCCAGTGTATCATGCTACAACTACTGTGGCAGGCTACCTACTACTGTGTGTGTGTGTGTGTAGAAGGTCGATGTGTGGCTTACCGTGCTACAATCTGTATGATCCTGGTAGGCCAGGCCGCTGTGTGGCTTACCGTGCTAAGATCTGTATGATCCTGGTAGGCCAGGCCGCTGTGTGGCTTACCGTGCTAAGATCTGTATGATCCTGGTAGGCCAGGAAAGAGAGAGAGAGAGAGATCCGCTAGCTGCACAAACACACAATAAGTTAGTCCTCAGGGTCCCGTCAGAGGAGTTTGCCTGAAGATGGCCCGGCTGGAGCCAATGAAGCTACTGTGTCCTTTCTGTGGAGGAGAGAGAGAGAGTTCAGCACTAAGCGTGGCTCTTCAGAGTCTGTCTCAGTGGCTGTATACCCAGGGTAGATGACCCAGGGCCTCAGTCTAAGGCTTCAATGTGTTTGTAAGGGAGAGGGGAGAGGCGATGGAGAGAGCACCAGAGAGTGGCGGTTGAAGGGGCTGGTTAAAAGGAAGCGCTCCCCATCCGCTAATCTCTTCCTCCTTCAGAGCCTCAGTCACAGCGGAAACTGACGCTGACGCTCTGACATGAGAGAGACTTCCTCAATTCAAACTACAGACATGAAATATGATATCGCTCTCTCACATACATACACACACACACACCACACACACACACACACGCACGGAGAAAGGCACCAACACACACAGCTTCTCTCTGAAAGGCTCACACGTACCCCCATATACAGACAGAGAGGTATTGAGGTATGAAGCAACAGACAACAACCGCACCCACAGTCTACCTCACGTGTCCAGCCAATGCCTCACAACCGTAAACACATTTAATGATCGTGACCATATGAAAAATGTAATACCAATCAACCCACACACCATGCAGCATTATCAATATTTCAGCACCTACATTAGGCCCCGTCAGGCACCACTGAACAACACAATAGGAGACATTAGCCTTTAAAGGTCCAATGCTGCTATTTTTATCTCAATATCAAATAATTTCTTAGGTAACAGTTAAGTACCTTACTGTGACTTTTAAACTAAAATAGCTTCTTAGCAAAGAGCAATATTTTTGCTAGGACTGTCTGGAGTGGTGTGTGGGAAGGGGAAAATTGAAAACTAGCTGTTATTGGGAGAGACGTTTGGAACTCTCCATTAACAAATTTGGAACACTCTATTAACCAGGCAGGCCAAAACTCCATTCCACCAAAGCAGGCTGAAATTTCAGGCGTTCTTTTCAAACAGCTCATACTAAGGACCCACTACTGGTATGTTGTTTAAGACTGGACTGTGGCCCAAGAAACCTCTAAAAGGCTTTGGAGTTTAAGAACCCCTGGTCTAGCCTGGCAGTTCTACATCAATAATGAAACCTAGATCTAAAATATTGCGTAACTGCATCAGCTACTTAATGTTACGTACATCTGTCCACTAGAGATGAATAATGATGTGTCTACACTGACACATTACTTCTGATCTGTCTCAATTGAGTCTTTCTGCTGCTTGCAGAAAACGTACCATGCCTGTTGTTTTGGGGGGAAACGACCGTCCGTATCAAAAAACAGACAAATTGACCCAACATTGACCCAGGCTAGCTCAGCCCATGGCTCTGTGTTCTGTTACTGTGTTCTGTTCTGCATTCCAGCTGGGATGATGGATTTTGGGATAATGTGCTCTGTTCTGTCTGGATGGGGCTCCAAAAATAGCCCCCCGGTCTTCCCCTCCCTCCGCATTCCCTTGAATCCTTCTCTACAACAACCACAGCAACCAAGCTTGTCTCTCTCTCTCCTCCACCCTTTAACAACCACAGCAGCCAAGTCAGCATACCTCTCCTCCTCCACCCCTTACCAACCACAGCAGCCAAGCCTGTCTCTCTCTAGTCTAAGCATTGCTCTCTCTTCCTCCCTCTTTCTGCACAATTATAGTGCCTTCAGAAAGTATTCACACCCCTTGACTTTTTCCACATTTTGTTATGTTACAGCCTGAATTTAAAATTTATTAAAATGTAGATGTTTTGTCACTGGCCTACACACAATACCACATAATGTCAAAGTAGAATAATATTTTTGAAATTTTTACAAATGAATTAGAAATGAAAAGCTGAAATGTCTTGAGTCAATAAGTATTCAACCCCTTTGTTATGGCAAGCCTTAATAAAGTTAAAACTTTTATGGCTTGGGGGCAGTATTTTGACGTCTGGATGAGAAGCGTACCCAAAGTAAACTGCCTGTTACTCGGGCCCAGAAGCTAGGATATGCATATAATTGGTAGATTTGGATAGAAAACACTCGAAATAAGGTATGTGAGTATAACAGAACTGATATGGCAGGCGAAAACCTGAGGAAATCCATCCAGGAAGTGGGATTTTTTTTATGTGGGTATTTTCAATTGAATGTCTATAGAGTATCTAATGGGTTAGGACCCAGATTGCAGTTCCTATGGCTTACACTAGATGTCAACAGTATTTAGACATTGTTTCAGGCTTGTTTTCTGAAAAATAAAGAAGGAAACCTTTCTGTCAGTGGACTGTAGAATCATGCAGTGCTGGTTTGCGCGTGTGACCGAGTGCGTGCCCTTCGTTGTTTTTCCTTTCTATTGAATACGCTATTGTCCGGTTGAAATATTATAGATTATTTAGACAATTGACAACCTGATGATGAATTATAAACATAATTTATAATTATGACAAGTTGACGAACTTTACCGGTACTATTAGGATGTATTCGTCTGCATGTTTTGACCGCCTTTGAGCCAGTGGATTACTGAACAAAACGTGCCAACAAAAACAGAGTTTTTGGGATATAAAGAGGGACTTTATCGAACAAAATTAACATTTATTATGTAGCTGGGACTCTTGTGACTGCAACCATATGAAGATCTTCAAAGGTAAGTGATTAATTTTATCGCTATTTCTGACTTTTGTAATTCCTTGGTTGTAAAATGTTTGTATACTTTTGTGGGCGGGGCGCTGTCCTCAGATAATCGCATGGTATGCTTTCGCCATAAAGCCTTCTTGAAATCTGACAAAGCGGCTGGATTAACAAGAAGTTCATCTTTAAGCCGATGTATAACACTTGTATTTTTTATGAATGTTTATGACTATTTCTGTATTTTGAATTTGGCGCTCTGCAATTTCCCCTGATGTTGTCAAGGTGGGTCGCTAGCGGAACGCCTGCGCCAGAAAGGAGTAAAAATGTGCACTCACTCTGTGTGCAATTATAGTGTTTAACATGATTTTGGAATGACTACCTCATCTCTGTACCCCACACATACAATTATCTGAAAGCTCCTCAGTTGAGCAGTGAATTTCAAAGACAAATTCCACCAAAAAGACCAGGGAGGTTTTCCAATGCCTCGCAAAGAAGGGCACTGAATATCCCTTTGAGCACGATGAAGTTATTAATTACACTTTGGATGGTGTATCTATCACGTTTCAAGGTAAGTCCCAGATGCAGACTGTGTCGAAGTAACAATGTTTATTACAACAGGCGCAAAGGCACAGGACAGCAGGCAGGCACAAGGTCAGGTCAGGCAGAGGTCGGTGATCCAGAGTAGTGGGGCAAAGGTACAGGATAGCAGGCAGGTAATTAAACAGGCTTCAATGCATACGTCTTCAGCAGCAGCCTTCATAAACATAATACAACGTTCACAAATGAATGAACCAGGTGATTCCGCTCAACATAATAGATAAGCATAATTTCTACCGGTCTTTTTTAATGGGGTGCACGTCATAAAACATTCTAAAAACATGTTTCACTTTGTCATTATCAGCTATTGTGTGAAGATTTAAAAAAAAAATGTAAACCCATTTTGAATTCAGGCTGTAACACAACAAAATGTGGAATAGGTAAAGGGGTATGAATACTTTCTGAAGGAAATAAGCTTTATTGGCATGGAAAGCAGGTATAAATATTGGCAAAGCAGAAGAGTTTTAGATTGCTTTCTACTCCCTCTTCTCTTCCCCCTCTCTCTATCCTATCTCTCGCGCTGAACTCCTGGTCTATTGCTTCCTTGTTGTAAAATATCTATTCTCATTAGTGCTGTTGTTTCCCTTTGTTTCCTATTTATCTAACATGTTTTCCTCCATCCAATTTTACCATCCTCGCTCTGACTCCACCCCCCCCCCTCCCACAGACTGGCACTAATCCACTGCCATTAAAACTCCTGACCTCAATTTCCTGACTTCTCTTTCTCACACACACACACACACACACACACACACACACACACACACACACACACACACACACACACACACACACACACACACACACACACACACACACACACACAGTGCCTCTGTCCTGAACTGCTTTAGCTAAAGGGATAAATGCATGTCCAAACCTCCAGTTCTGTACTCTTCCTGAATTCCTCCCTCTCAACCCCAACTTTGCTCTCCCACTATTGTTCAAATTGTCATAGCAACCCTAAAAACATCTGATGTCTAACAACCAACTCTATCACACAGTGCCAAAGCTTTTGTGTGTGTGTGTGTGTGTGTGTGTGTGTGTGTGTGTGTGTGTGTGTGTGTGTGTGTGTGTAAATAGACAAGATGCCCCTTCAATCTGGCTCACACCATTATGGTGTCATTAGACAGGAAAAGGTGCAACACTCACCATAAAACATAATTTGTTTTATTAGACAAGTTTAAAAGATTGACGTTTCGGCCTTCAATGGCCTTCTTCAGAATCACACCATTATTGTGAAATTGTATATGACCTAGCATAATAGCCTAGCATAATTGCTTCCTAGCATAATAGTCTATTAATAATTTAAGGTACAGGCTAATATTATGAATTCCCTCACAACTTAGTGTGGAAAATGTGACCACATGCTTGGACATCCACATCTGAAAGGATCAGTCTCTGGGCACTACCTCTGGCCAGTGTGTGTGTGTGTGTGTATATATATATATGTGTGTGTGTGTGTATGAGTTTGTGTGAGAAGAATCTTAAGTAGCCTATCTGATACTGATGTTATGTAACACATCATGTTTTATAGACTAGCCTACTAAACTGTATAGGCAGAGCCCAGATATGGCTTCTAATCGGTTTCATTTCTGTGCAATGACATAATAAAAACTGGAAAAACATGTGAATTTGTTTCCCTGCAAAAGTATCATTTGGTACTAATTGCTGTTTGTTGAGGGCTAATAGCGCTGCATTATCAATGCAATAACGTTTATCTCCGATGACTTCTAAACTCTGTTTATGGATCTAAATTAGTCTCACACGCATTCTTTTTCCAGTCACAATTGACTATAGCCAATATCTATGCAAATACAAATAACAAAGTGTTTGCCTTGTGAGTTTATCGATCGCTACAGGCATGGCAGACTAATGTCGCTTTAACATATAGCCTACTTACGGACAGAGTTGCTCGATAGTCTGGTGATTTTCAGGACCTCTTCGGGCTTAAGTTGTTAATGTTTACGAACAATCAACTGGGCTTGGTTCTTCTCTGCCACGCTGGGTTTCGGGTGGGATAGTCGTTAACCGTAAACCGTGCGTCGCCCAGTCTTCTCGTTCCCTGCTCGGTCACTGCTTGGTTCGCCCTATCCGGGCATAGGAAACAATCGGTGCATGCACGCACCGGGGCTTGCATGCGTGGCGTCTGCGCGACGAGAGGAGAACCCCATCTGTTGTAGTGGACCTCTGGCACCGTACCCGGTAACCAATCAGCGCACGATCTGCCGCAGCTTTGTTCGCGCTGACTGCTCACTCTCTGAATAGGTGAATAGAATAGGAGGGTGAATCTTGAAAACAATGCAACCCCCAATTCCCATGCATAGGGTTGATAACTAGACCCACTGCGCATACACAAGGGATAGGCCTACTTAAAGTGAGAGTTGCAATTTTCATTTTTAAACTGTGTAGGTCAAGTTCAATATTAAAACCATTAGGCCTTAAGGTACTTAACCCTTATTAATACATGTTCATTGACTGATTTCAGGTGATATGTGGGGTTGTTGTATGGTAGTAGCCTAGGCTGTATGTAATCACTCTTATTCTAAACATAGTAGTCAATATTATGTATTTAAAGTAGGCGCCATTAAGTGGCGTTCTCCTCAGCTGCTCTCTTCTCTATGTCCCACTAATCTCTTCAGTAACATCTGCGCCGCTCAGACGTGCTGACGTCAATAAAGATGATGGTTTAGAGCGTGATATTACTAGACACAACAATATGCTTAATCTCACTATCACGAACACTCACTCTCAGGGATGGAGAGAGTGGACAAGTTGAAAGAGGATCATTTAAACAATAGAACTGTTGAGACTATATATGATGTGGGTATGTTGTGCAGCAGATCTAGTGTATGTTTATGTTAAGCCTAGGCTGAAATAGTAAAATAGAGGTCTAAACACAATCTATTGATTTCTACTAACAATAAAGACAATAGACAGCATTAATTCTGTAACATCTTATTAAATAGTTTTAGGAACAAAGAATATAACATTTTGTTGCTACTATTAGTATACACAATGCCTGGTCCTGAAGTTTTCCGCACACTGTAGCCTACTCAATTCAATATACATTTATATATTTTTACATCTGTTTAAAGTTTGTCAGGTGTTTCTCAATTTGTATGAACACTTTATTAACATAACAGGAAGCAATGTTGGAAATATACAATATTAAAAAAATTCTAACTAGCAAAAGTATTCCACCAAACTACAGATTTTAAAATTAAAATAAATGTTTTTTCTTTATTTTAATTAAATAAAAATGTAATAAATGGTGCACATTGCATCATGACAATAAAATATTAAAATGCATGATGTATTTTCTTACAAACATGTGTCTGTAATAAACATAACGATGTATTAAAAAAAAGAAAAAAACCTTTAAAAAGATCAAAAAACTTGGGAAAGAGAAATGTATATTCTTCAGGTAGTTTCCCCTTCAAAATAACTGAAAGGGATATATTTCTTTGTGTCATAGACATGGGCATACCATGACCTGGTTCGTGGGGCATGGTTTTTAACTTTGAGAATGAGTTAAAGCTCATACAGAGGTGAGGCATTGGCTTCAAATGACGTGGTCTATGGGCTGAAGCTGAATTAACACCCTACTCCCCTAGTGGACAACATGCCATTTCAGACATTCTCTCTCGAAAACAGGTACACTTAAACAGGGAGGACACAGACACCATATCTGCACTGCAGGCGTGGAGGGGGGTGGGTGAGGAGTTGAGCAAGTTGGAGGACTGGTCTATTCCGTCTATTGTATCCACTGTTCCTAGCTCTACAGAGCAGAGCAGAGGAAGGCAGCACCAAGCATGCTGCCTTATCAAACACTGGTACAAAACCATTGACTACCCTATCAAACACTGGTACAAAACCATTGACTACCCTCTTCTCTCCACACCTTGACTATCGTTAGTCTGTTCAGAGCAGAATGTTCAAGGTGTTCTCCTTTTCCCTCACACCGCCGGGTCTAGTTCGAGGGCCTAATTGAGTCATGTCCAGTTCAACCTGCTGCCTGTGGAGACTAACACTATCATTATCTCTCTGCTACAACAGAAAATCAGAACAACATTATTATAGGGCCAGAACAAGTCAATTCTAAACGGATAAATATCTTTCTGACATTGTGCATAAGGCACACAAATACTCTTCACATAAATTTCACTAAACAATTACTTTCTTACTAATCATAACTAAATAAAATAATCAACAAGATAAATCAAAGTAAATCTGAAATGTTACTTAACATTTTTTTTCATTTCTGCATTTGTGAACAAGTGAATACTCCCACTCTCATTGTTTTGGTGCAGCAAATAGAAGAGCAAGAGAAATAGTTTGAGAAAGAATGAAGAAAGGACAGGTGCTTTTTTTGCATTTCGGTTCAGTCTGAATCGGTGCATCTTGTTAATGTTGTTAAGTCTTATGTAGGCTTACGATAGTCAACCACACTGGCCAGAAGGAGTCCCAATTCAACCCTACCTCAACAGTCAACCATTGGTTTTCTATGGATGACGGCTCACACAGTAACACACAGCACTCCAGTGCAAACACACATAGCAGAGGTTCCAAAGAGTCGCCTCCATGTCAATCACACTAAGTTTGTCCCAAATGGCATTCTATTCCTTATGTAGTACAGTGCACAATATAGGGAATAGGGTGCCATTTGATGCACCCTCAGTTGTGAATTATTGACATGAACTTGACCCCAGCTCTGAAACATTCTACCACACATGAGGGATGGAGAGAGGATTTGGGGGGAGGGGGGGTTACACTGTTCACAAATAAGTGAACAATGCCAACAATATGAACAATGACACTAGTAACATTCATAACAATGATAGTAATCAATAGGTGCAGGATAAGATTGTAGTCTGTGAGCTATTGAAAAAAAATGAATACAGCCACAACCCCTCTCCCCCTCCCCTATAAACATTTTAAAATACCCCCTCCATTACACACCCAACCCTTAAACCTGAAGATACTGTTATGGTGCCGTGTCTGTAAATCAAACATGTTCACTTGAACAGAACAGTAGACCACCTGACATCTGTAGCAGAGTAGGACAGAGCAGAGGGCAGGACAGAAATCAGGGATGCGATTGGCACTTTAAAATCGCCTCTTTTCTTTCACTATTTCTCACTTTCAGTCAGGCATCTGGGTACAAAAGGTTTTTCTGGTCATTTGCCTAACTAAATCTGTGGAGCATCTCTCCTCTTCCTTCCTTTGCAAACCATGCACTGGTGTTACTCTGCACATAAGCCTTAATCATAGCATGATCTTTACTCAGGCTGTGGCCTGGGCAGTGGTCAAACCACCTATCCCCCATGCATGTGCTGACAAACACTACCCAACACTAGTCTAAGTATGCATCCAACACACATTGGCAAAATGAAGGATATCAGTGAGTTAGAAAAAAAGTCTACATTTTAAAAACAACGGTGTGATCGCACAACTAGAAATCCAAGTACATTCTGCTTCGTGCTAAAGCGTTTGTAGCCGATATATTAAAAAAAGTATGAATGCTTTTGAAAGTGTGCTTATGAACTGCTTATGAACATTATTACACAGTTGGTTAACCATTAGATTGTATATAGCCTGTTGCTTGTTATTTATATGATTATAGATCCTTACAGGTTAATAAATACATGAACAACTTACTTACAGCAATGACTTACAAATAGTTATTACGAGTTAAACTATTCAATAATGTCTTACAAGCAGCTTATAATTCAACCTTGAAATTCCAGTAGTAATAACAGCAGCTGGATGAGGGAGTACGCGTTCATGAGAGAGCTGGTTTTGGTGGTGGTAGTTAAAGCTGCGAAAGATAATACTGACACAGTAAGGCCTGCAAGCTGACTGGGTGAACATATAAACTTTGACCCTCATTTCCAGTCCCAAATCAAGCCCTCTTCCCCAGCACTAGCTCATACCCATGGACTAGACTCTTCTTCATGGCCCCTCCTGGATGTGAAAGAAACAGACAGGTGTAATCAAAAGTGGTGGCCTACTAGCTTCAACTAACCCTTTAGGAGGGTTGTTACCATGATATTTCCATACATCCATTCTAGTTCTTTCAGATCTATGAGAGGGCATTTAGATGTGTCCAGGAATAGGGTGCTAGGAGAAGTGTCCAGGACTAGGGGACTTGGAGAAGTGTCCAGGACTAGGAGAAGTGTCCAGGACTAGGGGACTAGGAGAAGTGTCCAGGACTAGGGGTTGATTTGGGACCGGGCCCTCTGTCCAGTGGAGGACATTGACAGTTTGTTGGGAGATCTGTTGTGTTGTGTGTAGGGCAGTGGCAGTCATGACATTTTGTCAGCCTAACTGCCATGCAAATAATTGCTGGGTTCACGTTAAAATGACCTTTAATTAACATAAACACTTTTAGCATCTCCGGGCTTCCACGCATAGTCTACAAGCCACTGATGTGGACCTTTGGAACATCTACATTTTAAAAAGTTTAATAAATCCATGTAATATAGCCTATTTTAGGCAGGTCTAAAGAAAGTATATGAAGATGTAGCCTATTTCAGAAGAACAGAATAGTATATTCTGAGTCATCTTTATTAGGCCCTGATCTGGCTATGCCATATGGCTGTGGGTTACACTAGTTCATTTAACACACAAGATTTGCTTAGAATTATTGTCGAATTACTTTATATTATTTCATAGTAAGAAGAATACAATTGAACAAAGCTGAATAAAATCGAATGGATATTTCCCCAAAACGATTTCCGGGGGAGTGCACACGTGTTGCACTCCCTATTCTGTGTTGAGCGGTTAACAAAGTGATAACTTGAAACAAGTCCTCCTATATGCTAAGTTTAGAGTTATTTATGCAACTGTAGTTGTGATACAAACCTTAGAATGTATTAGAAATCAAAACATATAGCCAAAGGCTGAAAAATGCTCTAATGATGATTTGAAAAAAGTTGCACGAAAGGCATGCGCTCTGCTCTGTTTCTTGCGCAGGCTGCACACACTTCATCAGTCTCTCATTCGCAATTTGTCAAGCGCTTGATAATATTCTCACCCATCAGACTATTTTCAATTTAATCTGGTCTTTCACATATGATAAATGTGTGGAATTATTTTGAAATTAATGGCCCACAAAAAAATCAACATGTAATCCGAAGTCTGCACTCGAATAGCAAATGGCGGTTGTGCAGTTTTGTTTTTAATATGCCAGATAGGCTACACCGGCTGTAAAGCGGATTAATGTGCTTAATTTTAAGAATTGAACAATAAATAAAGCAGCGCTTGAAAGCTAGGATCCTCTTTTAAATAGTCGCCAAAACTCTGCTTTCACACACGATGACTGGGTTTATAAGAATACATGTTTCACTATAGTGTCTGTAGGCTATGGGCTCTCCAACCCTGTTCCAGGGATACAAGGGCTATAGGCTATGCTTAGAGTTATTTGGCCACTTTAGTTGTGAGACAAACCTTCTCAAAACATATATTCTATGGGCTAGGCTACATGATACATGTGACTATGATTTGAAAAAGTTGCAAAAAAATGCATGCCTATAGGCCTAGGGGTGCTGAGCGTGTGGAAAAATCAGATTATTTTAGAAAATATATACAGTACCAGTCTAAAGTTTGGACACACCTATTCATTCAAGGTTTTTTCTTTATTTTTACTATTTTCTAGAATAATAGTGAAGACATCAAAACTGTGAAATAACACATATGGAATCATGTAGTAATCAAAAAAGTGTTAAACAAATCAAAATATATTTTATATTTGAGATTCTTCAAAGAAGCCACCCGTTGCCTTTATGACAGCTTTGCACACTCTTGGCATTCTCCCAGCCAGCTTCATGAGGTAGTCACCTGGAATGCAATTAACATGTGTGCCTTGTTAAAAGTTAATTTGTGGAATTTCTTTCCTTCTTAATGCGTTTGAGCCTATCAGTTGTGTTGTGACAAGGTAGGGGTGGTATACAGAAGATAGCCCTATTTGGTCTATACCAAGTCTATACTATGGCAAGAAGAGCACAAATAAGCAAAGAGAAACAACAGTCCATCATTACTTTAAGACATAAAGGTCAGTCAATCTGTAACATTTCAAGAACCATCAAGCGCTATGATAAACTGGCTGTCATGAGGACCGCCACAGGAAAGGAATACCCAGAGTTACCTCTGCTGCAGAGGATAAGTTCATTAGAGTTACCAGCCTCAGAAATTGCAGCCCAAATAAATGCTTCAGAGTTCAAGTAACAGACATCTCAACATCAACTGTTCAGAGGAGACTGTGTGAATCAGGCCTTCATGGTCAAATTGCTGAAACCACTACTAAAGGACACCAATAAGAAGAAGAGACTTGCTTTGGCCAAGAAACACGAGCAATGGACATTAGACCGGTGGAAATCTGTCCTTTGGTCTGAAATACAAATTTGAGATTTTTGGTCCAAACGCTGTGTCTTTGATGAGACGCAGAGTAGTTGAACGGATGATCTCCGCATGTGTGGTTCCCACCGTGACGCATGGAGGTGGTGGTGTGATGGTGACACTGTCTGTGATTTATTTAGAATTCAAGGCACACTTAACCAGCATGGCTACCACAGCATCCTGCAGCGATACACCAACCCATCTGGTTTGCGCTTAGTGGGACTATCATTTGTTTTTCAACAGGACAATGACCCAACATACCTCCAGGCTGTGTAAGGGCTATTTGACGAAGAAGGAGATTGATAGAGTGCTACATCAGATGACCTGGCCTCCACAATCATCCAACCTTAACCCAATTGAGATGGTTTGGGATGAGTTGGGCAGCAGAGTGAAGGAAAAGCAGCCAACAAGTGCTCAGCATATGTGGGAACTCCTTCAAGACTGTTGGAAAAGCATTCCAGGTGAAGCATGTGCAAAGCTGTCATCAAGGCAAAGGGTGGCTACTTTGAAGAATCTAACATATATTTTTAGTTGTTTAACACTTTTTTACTTACTACATGATTCCATATGTGTTATTTCATAGTTATGATGTCTTCACTATTATTCTACAATGTAGAAAATAGTACAAATAAAGAAAAACCCTTGAATGAGTTGGGGTCCAAACTTTTGACTGGTACTGTATACAGTGGGGAGAACAAGTATTTGATACACTGCCGATTTTGCAGGTTTTCCTACTTACAAAGCATTTAGAGGTCTGTAATTTTTATCATAGGTACACTTCAACTGTGAGAGACGGAATCTAAAACAAAAATCCAGAAAATCACATTGTATGATTTTTAAGTAATTAAATTGCATTTTATTGCATGACATAAGTATTTGATCACCTACCAACCAGTAAGAATTCCGGCTCTCACAGACCTGTTAGTTTTTCTTTAAGACACCCTCCTGTTCTCCTCTCATTACCTGTATTAACTGCACCTGTTTGAACTCGTTACCTGTATAAAAGACACCTGTCCACACACTCAATCAAACAGACTCCAACCTCTCCACAATGGCCAAGACCAGAGAACTGTGTAAGGACATCAGGGATAAAATTGTAGACCTGCACAAGGCTGGGATGGGCTACAGGACAATAGGCAAGCAGCTTAGTGAGAAGGCAACAACTGTTGGCGCAATTATTAGAAAATGGAAGAAGTTCAAGATGACGGTCAATCACCCTCGGTCTGGGGCTCCATGCAAGATCTCACCTCGTGGGGCATCAATGATCATGAGGAAGGTGAGGGATCAGCCCAGAACTACACGGCAGGACCTGGTCAATGACCTGAAGAGAGCTGGGACCACAGTCTCAAAGAAAACCATTAGTAACACACTACGCCGTCATGGATTAAAATCCTGCAGCGCACGCAAGGTCCCCCTGCTCAAGCCAGCGCATGTCCAGGCCCGTCTGAAGTTTGCCAATGACCATCTGGATGATCCAGAGGAGGAATGGGAGAAGGTCATGTGGTCTGATGAGACAAAAATAGAGCTTTTTGGTCTAAACTCCACTCGCTGTGTTTGGAGGAAGAAGAAGGATGAGTACAACCCCAAGAACACCATCCCAACTGTGAAGCATGGAGGTGGAAACATCATTCTTTGGGGATGCTTTTCTGCAAAGGGGACAGGACGACTGCACCGTATTGAGGGGAGGATGGATGGGGCCATGTATCGCGAGATCTTGGCCAACAACCTCCTTCCCTCAGTAAGAGCATTGAAGATGGGTCGTGGCTGGGTCTTCCAGAATGACAACGACCCAAAACACACAGCCAGGGCAACTAAGGAGTGGCTCCGTAAGAAGCATCTCAAGGTCCTGGAGTGGCCTAGCCAGTCTCCAGACCTGAACCCAATAGAAAATCTTTGGAGGGAGCTGAAAGTACGTATTGCCCAGCGACAGCCCCGAAACCTGAAGGATCTGGAGAAGGTCTGTATGGAGGAGTGGGCCAAAATCCCTGCTGCAGTGTGTGCAAACCTGGTCAAGAACTACAGGAAACGTCTGATCTCTGTAATTGCAAACAAAGGTTTTTGTACCAAATATTAAGTTCTGCTTTTCTGATGTATCAAATACTTATGTCATGCAATAAAATGCTAATTAATTACTTAAAAATCATACAATGTGATTTTCTGGATTTTTGTTTTAGATTCCGTCTCTCACAGTTGAAGTGTACCTATGATAAAAATTACAGACCTCTACATGCTTTGTAAGTAGGAAAACCTGCAAAATCGGCAGTGTATCAAATACTTGTTCTCCCCACTGTATATAACAATCACAAATGTAGTGCACTGGGTCTTTTCCTAGTCTTGTATTAGCGAACCAATATGATATAGCCGATACGGTATAGCCGTCCGTAGCGGGGGCAAAAATAAAACCCCAGCTATGCAGCATGGTCTCATAGACTAGACATAACATACACTATATATACAAAAGTATGTGGACACTCCTTCAAAATTTGTGGATTCGGCTATTTCACAGGTTTTCTAAAATCGAGCACACAGCCATGCAAACTCCATAGACAGTCATTGGCAGTGGAATGGCCTTACTGAAGAGCTCAGTGACTTTCAACGTGGCACCGTCATAGGATGCCGCCTTTCCAACAAGTCAGTTCGTTAAATTTCTGCCCTATTAGAACTGACATGGTCAACTGTAAGGGCTGCTATTCTGAAGTGGAAACGTCTAGGCTCAAAAACGGCTCAGCCCTGAAGTGGTAGGCCACACAAGCTCACAGAATGGGACCACCGAGTGCTGAAGCGCGTAGCACGTAAAAATTGTCTGTCTTCAAACTGCCTCTGGAAGCAACGTCAGCACAATAACTGTGTCGGGAGCTTCATGAAATAGGTTTCCAAGCCTCAAATCATCATGCGCAATGCCAAGCCTCAGCTGGAGTGGTGTAAAGCTCACCGCCATTGGACTCTGGATCAGTGGAAACTCGTTCTCTGGAGTGATGAATCACGATTCACCATCTGGCAGTCTGACGAACGAATTTCGGTTTGGCGGATACCAGGAGAACGCTACCTGCCCGGAATGCATAGTGCCCACTGTAAAGTTTGGTGGAAGAGGAATTATGGTCTGGGGCCATTTTCATGGTTCGGGCTAGGTCCCTTAGTTCCAGTGAAGGGAAATCGATGCTACAGCATAAAATGACATTCTAGATGATTCTGTAGCTTCCAACTTTGTGGCAACAGTTTGGGGAAGGCCCAGCATGACAATGCCCCCATACACAAAGCGAGGTCCATGCAGAAATGTCTAGATCGGTGTGGAAGAACTTAACTGGCCTGCACAGAGCCTTGACTTCAACCCCATCGAACACCTTTGGGATGAATTGGAATGCTGTCTGCGAGCCAGGCCTAATCGCCCAACATCAGTTCCCGACCTCACTAATGCTCTTGTTGTTGAATGGAAGCAAGTCCACACAGCAATGTTCCAACTTCTAGTGGAAAGCCTTCCCAGAAGAGTGGAGGCTGTTGTGGCAGCAAAGGGGGGACAAACTCCATATTAATGCCCATGATTTTGGAATGAGATGTTTGACGAGCAGGTTTCCACATACTTTTGGTCATGTTGTGTAGTATTTGTTCATGTTGTGTAGTAAACGTATATCTGGGACACTAATTAGTATATGTTACGTTTGGTATGGTTATCACAGCAAATTAATGCATACCATATGAAATGTAACATGTCATACTAAATGGAGTGTCTCGGATTTACATTTACTATGTTACGTCTACCCTTGAGTTCAGGTTGAGCTGTGAGGAGCTGGCTATATCTAGCTGCACAAAGGTGATCCTATTCCACTCCAACTCTGAATTCCAGGGCTCTCATTAAGTGTTTAATTGAATTTTTGATTACATTTGCATTGATGTCAGAGTGATTAGAGGGACAATACAGCGCTGAGTACAAGGCTGTGACTTTTTGCAAATTTGGTAGGCTATTAATGACCATCAAAGCGCAGTTTTGGAGAAGCCTAGTTTCCATGACTCAGCGGTCACGTGGAATTTGACTGCGGTCATGACTCGTGACTGCCGGTGTTGTGGTAATACGGTCACCATAACAGCCCTAATTGTGTGTTTGACTTAAACGGGTAATAGAAGCCAAATAGAGTGGCAGGTTCCAGTAAACATTCTGTGCATTAACTCTAATAATGTAAAACGAACACCACAATCACTTTGCATGGCTATGGTCTGACAAGCCACTTTCATCAACAGTATCTGCATGACCTTGCCTTGCTTGTATTTGGTAGTGTGCTTGCCTGTGTGTGTGTGTGTGTGTGTGTGTGTGTGTGTGTGTGTGTGTGTGTGTGTGTGTGTGTGTGTGTGTGTGTGTGTGTACATTTAGTGTGCAGGCCAATTATTAGTCTAATGTGAATTTTCATAAAGCCTCAATTCCATCCAATCCCCTTTCAACAGGAGACTACATTTCCCATAACCACCTTGGGAAGTGTAGGTTTGCTAAACAGGGCTGACTGACCAGCTGCGTCTGATTCTCAATGGGTCTGTAAGGTGGCAATCATTCAGCTTTAAACTTTTGCCGTAAACGAGATACTGTCCATCCATCTGTCTGTCTGTCTGTCTCTGTCCATCTGTCCGGAAACAGGAAATGTGCCAGCGTTAGTGACACACTCAACCCCATCACAATGTCATGGGTGGGCACACACACACAGAGGCCACTGGGATTTTGGTTAAACAGCAGAGAACAAACCTTTTCTTACCATTCCCCTTGGAATGAACGTAGACAGATTGACTGATGTAGACAGGTTAACTGAGAAAATAAGTGTTAACTGAAGATCCAGAAGAAATAGTGCAATGGGAAGAGAGGGACCTCAGTAATGGGCTGTCTAAGGCATTCCTATGCTCTTTTGCTCACATACTAGGCAGAGATGTTGCAACTCCATCTGACACTTCCTCTATAAGGACATCTGTTATTACACGCTCATGACACTGGTTATAACATGCTAATAACAGCATGAATAGGCCATTGACAGTGTTATACAGACACACATACAAGACAGGGTTGAGCATGTCACACTGCACTGACGCTACCCAAAATCCTCCACCCCTCCCTTCCTTCCATGGTACCAAACTCCATCTCTCTTCCCTCCAGCCCGGTTCTACCAGTCTGCTATACCCCGCTCTCCCCTGGTTCTGTGATTCCCTCCATCTCTGCTGCCTTCCCTGCCCCCCCCCGTCCCCTCCTAAGTCTGCAGGCCTTGCGGATCGCGCCCCACTGGTAGCCGCTGAAGGTGGGGCTGATGGGGAAGTACTGGAAGACGGTGTGGCGGCGCAGGAAGTCCATGCCGAACGGGAGGTCGTAGGTTCTCATCCCCTCCAGCTCCGCAGTACTGGGTCCCGACCCACGCTTCAACTTCCTGATCCCTCGCTCCTCCGGCGTACCTGACAGGAGGAAAGGAGAGAGGAAAGAGAGAGAAAAGAGGAAGACAGAGGATGAGGGGGTGAGCGATTGGAGAAGGCAACAGTTTGTGATATGCTTGTTCTATCTCAAAATGCACTCAAAATGGTTGAGTACAGTAGTAGATTAATAGTAGTAGTGTGATAGACTAAACTAACAGTGATAGTGGGATAGTACAGTCTACTCACCAGGGATAGTGTTGTCCAGCACAAATGCCACTGACCCCCCTACGAACATGGCTGTGGTCAGGAGGACGTTCAACACCTGGTCAATTGACACTATACCTGAGAGACAGAAAAGAGGGATAGAGAGAGAATGAGAGAGAGGGTTCAGAGACCTACCCAGCCCTTTTAGATGTGTGAACACTGAAGGAGTAGGCCAATGAGCTAAATCTGTAGTCCACTTGTCCTCTACTCACCAGTGACCAGAGGGTTCTGTTTGAGGTAGCTGGGCAGCACCAGGCCAAAGAAGATGGAGAAGCCCAGAACAAAAAGGTTCCTGGAGGAGTTGAGGTCTACAAACTGCAGGTTGGACAGTCCCACAGCTGTAATCATCCCAAACAGGGTACAGAACAGCGCCCCCAGGACAGGGTCAGGCAGGGAGGCGAACAATGCGCTGAATTTACCCACCAGCCCTAGCAGTAGCATCATAGCAGCACCGTATTGGATCACACGCCGGCTGCCCACCTGGAGGACCAATCAGAGAGCAGCAGGGAGTAAAAAGCGAAGAATCAGGAAGAATAAAATAGTCCCACTCGACAGAGCAAATTAAATCGAAGCAGACTACTAGCCAATTAAAACAAACATTTAATATTTGAATAGAACTTGTAGTAGGACTCTGTGTATAGAAGTGTGTGATGGTTACCTTAGTGATGCCTAGCACGCCTATATTAGGACTGGAGGAAGTAGAGCCGTTTCCTGTCCCCATCAGCCCATCCAACACGCAGGAGAGACCTTCCATAAATATACCCCTACAGAGAGAAAAACAGAAAGAAAGAGAGTGAGCGAGAGACAGATCTCAATTCATGATTCAAACCATTCTGTCTGCGTGAGGTAAGCAGATTCTATGAGGTGCATTAGGCAAGGAGCTATGCAAGCAAGGTCAAGTACCTGTTGATGGCGTGAATGGGGGGTGGGGGGGCACAGGAGAGGCGGGCACAGGCGTAGTAGTCTCCAATGGACTCAATGATGCTGGCGACCACGGCACTGAACATACCGATCACCCCCGCCGCTGTCACCGTAGGAACACCCCACTGAACTATGGGTAAAAAATAAAAATATAAACACATCAACACATTGATGTAGAACAAACAACTCCAAAAGATTCTAGATTTGAGGAACCTACGAAGCTATTGGATGCTCTCATTCAGAGTTTGGGCTTAGCTAGGGGCGGGTTGAGCACCATAAGGAGTGGTAACTCACAGGGGTAGGGGATCTTGAACCAGGGTGCGGCTGCCAGTATCCCCTGGCGTGCGTCGGTGCGGGCGTAGTAACCGTACTTGTCTTTCTCCGGTGGGAAAACATTGGTTACGGTAAAGATAAAACAAATCAGCCATGACACCAGGATGGCCATGATGATCTGAGGAAGAGAGAAACACTAAGGGTCAAACATGACCCTCAAAACACACAGAGAATTACAGTATGTCCTGTTGAGTTACAGTGAAGAACACCATAATAAAACTGCAGAACTTCTATAGACTGCCCTTCAAACAGAGAGTGATGATGACTTTTTTCAATGTGGGAGTTGTGAGGTCACCAGTTCAAACTGTAAAGAGCAGATTGATAAAGAGTGGAACTTATAATCAGACAGGGAGAGAGTGATGAAGAGGACTTTAATAGAGTGGAGTCACCAATACAAGCGTCTGTCTACTGGTCTATTGGAGCAGCAGATATATGAGCCATCATGACATCAAATGACCAGCAGGGGGCACAGAGCAAATAAAATAAAATCTATTAGTCACATGGACCGAATACAGCAGGTGTAGACCTTACATTCTCACATAGGTGTTCCTTTTGTCCAGGTGGAAAAGGGTAGTGTGGAATGCAATAGAGATGGTGTCATCTGTGGATCTGTTGGGGTGGTATGCGAATTGGAGTGGGTCCAGGGTGTCTGGAAAGATGGTGTTGATGTGAACCATGACCAGCCTTTCAAAGCATTTCATGCTTAAAGGTGTGAGTGCTACGGGAGGGTAGTCATTTAGATAGGTTACCTTTGTGTTCTTGGGCACAGGATCTGCTTGAAACAAGTAGGTACAGTGCATTCGGAAATGATTAAGACCCCTCGACTTTTTCCACATTACAGCCTTTTTCTAAAATGGATGAAATCATATTTTTTTGTGTGCGGACTGTTGGAAAAGCATTCAAGGTGAAGCTGGTTGAGAGAATGCCAAGAGTGTGCAAAAGCTGTCATCAAGGCAAAGGGTGGCTACTTTGAAGAATATGAAATATATTTTGATTTAACACTTTTTTGGTTACTACATGATTCTACATGTGTTATTTCATAGTTTATGTATTCACTATTATTCTACAATGTAGGAAATAGTAAAAATAAAGAAAAACCCTTGAATAAGTAGGTGTGTCCAATGTTTTGACTGGTACTGTAAGTATTCAGACCCTTTGCTATGAGACTCAGGTTTTAGCTTGGGTGCATCCTGTTTCCATCGATCATCATTGAGATGTTTCTAAAACTTGATTGGAGACCACCTGTGGTGAAATCAATTGATTGCACATGATTTGGAAAGGCACACACCTGTCTAGGTTCCACAGTTGACAGTGCATGTCAGAGAAAAAAACCAAGCCATGAGGTTGAAGGGATTTTCTGTAGAGATCCGAGACAGGATTGTGTCGAGGCACAGATCTGAGGAAGGGTATGAAAAAATGTCTGCAGCATTGAAGGTCCCCAAGAACACAGTGGCCTCCATCATTCTTAAATGGAAGAAGTTTGGAACCACCCAGACTCTTCTTAGAGCTGGCCTCCCGGCCAAACTGAGCAATCGGGGAAAGGGCCTTGGTCGGGAGGTGAGCAAGAACCCGATGGTCACTCTGATAGAGCTCCAGAGTGCCTCTGTGGAGATGAGAGAACCTTCCAGAAGGACAACCATCTCTGCAGAATTCCACCAATCAGGCCTTTATGGTTGAGTGGCCAGACGGAAGCCATTCCTCAGTAAAAGGCACATACAGCCCTCTTGGAGTTTGCCAAAAGACACCTAAAGACTCTCAGACCATGAGAAAGAAGATTCTCTGGTCTGATGAAACCAAGATTAAACTCTTTGGCCTGGTGCAGCATGGTGGTAGCAACATCATGCTGTGGAGTTGTTTTTCAGCGGCAGGGACTGCGAGACTAGTCAGGATAGAGGGAAAGATGCACAGAGCAAGCGATTCTTGATGAAAACCTGCTCCAGAGTGCTCAGGACCTCAGACTGGGGTGAAGATTCACCTTCCAACAGGACAACAACCCTAAGCACACAACCAAGACAACGCAGGAGTGGCTTCGGGACAAGTCTCTGAATGTCCTTGAGTGGCTCAGCCAGAGCCCGGACTTGAACACGATCGAACATCTCTGGAGAGACCTGAAAATAGCTGTGCGGCGACGCTCCCCATCCAACCTGACAGAGCTTGAGAGGATCTGCAGAGAAGAATGGGAGAAACTCCAAATATAGGTGTGCCAAGCTTGTAGTGTCATTGCCAAAGGTGCTTCAACAAAGTACTGAGTAAAGGGTCTGAATACTTATGTAAATGTGATATTTCTGTATTTTATTTTTAATACATTTGTTAATTTATAGAAACCTGTTTTTGCTTCATCATTATGGGGTATTGTGTGTAGATTGATGAGGGGGATCAACGATTTAATCCTTTTTAGAATAAGGCTGTAACGTTGCAAAATGTGGAAAAGGTCAAGGGGTCTGAATACTTTTGGAATGCACTGTATTACAGACAGGATCAGGGAGAGGTTGGAAATGTCAGTAAAGACAATTGCCAGCTGGTCAGCACATGCTCTGAGTAAGCGTCCTGATAATCCATCTGGCCCTGAGGCCTCGCGAATGTTAACCTTTTTAAAGGGCTCACTCACATCGGCTACGGAGAGAGTGATCACACAGTCATCCAGAACAGCTGGTGCTCTTACACGTTGTTCCATTTTGCTTGCCTTGAAGTGAGCATAGAAATATTTAGCCTGTCTGGTAGGCTTGCATTACTGGGCTGCCCACTTCTTGAAAGCGTCAAGTCTTGTCTTTGGCTCAGTGCGGATGTTGCCTGTAATCCATGGATTCTGGTTGGGATATGCACGTACGTATGGTCACTGTGGGGACAATGTAATCGATGCACTTATTTATGAAGCTAGTGACTGATGTGGTAAACTCCTCAATAGCGAAAGTCCTGTAGCTTAGCATCCGCTTCCTCAGACCACTTACGTATTGAGTGAGTCACTGATTCCTTCTGTTTGAGTTTTTGCTTGTAAGCAGGAATCAAGAGGATAGAGTCATGGTCAGACATCAAATGGAGGGAGAGCTTTGTATGCGCCTCTGTGTGTGGAGTAAAGCTGATCTAGAATTGTTTTCCCTCTAGTTGCACAGGTGACATGCTGGTAGAAATTAGGTAAAACTGATTTGAGTTTTCCTGCATTGAAATCACCGGCCTCTAGGAACGCCGCCTCTGGATGGGCATTTTCTTGTTTGCTTATGGCCCTATACAGCTAGTTGAGAGCGGTCTTAGTGTCAGCATCGGTTTGTGGTGGTAAATAAACAACTATGAAAAATATAGATGAAAACTTGAGTTAAATAGTTGTCTACAGTTTATCATGAGATATTCTAACAAGCGAGCAGAACCTTGAGACTTCCTTAATATAAGACATTGCACACCAGCTGTTGTTAACAAAGAGACACACCCCTCCCCCGGAGCTTACTGGACACTACCATTCTCTCCTGCCAATGCACAGAACACCCAGCTAACTGTATATTATCCATGTACTTGTTCAGCCATGACTCTGAGAAGCATAGGATATTATATTTCTTAACGTTTTGTTGATGTAATAGTCTCGAACTCAGCGCGTCCAGCTTATTCTCCAGTGATTGCACGTTTGCCAACAGAATGGAGGGTACAGGCGGTCTACAACACACAGGCCATGTCCGAATACCCGTTCATGCATACTAAATAGTAGGCCGTTTGGGTATGCAAAAACAGAAAGTTACAAATGGTAAGGAACAAGCACGATTGCGCATTAGATGACACCTTCTCAGTATGGATGAGTAGTATGTTGATATTTGTTGCTTACTGCATACGTTTTTACCAAACAGTATGTTCTAAATAGTATGTAGTGCGATTAGTAAACAGAATGCAGTTTTAGTAATTAGTAGGCTAAACAAATTTCACATACGGCCAGACACAGGCACACAGGAGATCTATATACAGCTCAGAACAGGAAAAAACAAAGACAAAGGGCACCTTTGGGGGCTGAATCATTTCAGATCTTATTAAGAGGAACGGGGGAGGAGGAAACAGGGGAGGTGAATAAGATTTGAACAGCAGGACTTGACAGGTAATGGGAGGATGGAAAGGGGTATCTAAAAGACGGAAAGAGATGGAGGAGTGTGTGCCCATTTATCTTACCTCACATGGCACTGTGATGGACTGGATCAATAAGCACACTCCAGGAAAGGGGATGTGTATCTAGGTGTGTATGCTCCTGCCAGTGTATTTCTCTGTGCATGCACATCTCTCTCTCTCTCTCTGTGTGTGTGTGCACATGTGTCAGGGTACTCACAGGGAACATCTTGAAGAGCTGTAATCTATAAGAGGTCCAACCTTTCTTAGCCTTGTAGATGGGCAGAGGAAGCTGTACGTTCCTCGCATACTGAGAGAACAACAACACCAGGAATATAGTCCTAGAGAGAGGGAGAGAGAGGACGAGCAAGAAATACAGAAGTCAGGGGTCAAGGAAAAGCAGTAAGCACACTTGCAAACATCCACTATCTGCTTTGATTTGTAGAACAGTTAAACATTTGTCAAAAGAACCAATAACCCGCCGTTGAAGACTGCTATAAAGACAGCCGGATCCAAAAGGTGTAATTCTCAAAAAATACATAATGAAATCAATGAATTGATAACTCAAAGAAGTTTACATAGCACAGAATCACAGATGTTACGTTGTTTGAGATGAGTCGCAAGACAATTTTTTGCGAACGAGACAAAATAAATAAATGAATAACAATGTAGCAGACACAAACAATTACCAACAGTCCTTCTGAACCTAGGCCTAGAGGTCTCGGTCTGGAGCACTACGGGTTCCCACCTCCATTCCGCATGGGCGACTGCGTCTGCCGGCAATTCATTCTGATTGGCTATTTAATGGGCTGCTATGATAATTGATTGGCTAAGGATGCCTCTGTGGGGCGGGAGTCAGTCTTATAGGATAACAAAAGATCGATAAGATAAGAAATCATTTTACTTTCTGTTTTCACCTAAATCTGCCATGCATCATAACAAGACAAAAACAACAACAGACACTATAGGAAAACATATAGAGGGCTGGTGAATGTATAGGGGACTACACAAGTAGTCAGTCAGGAGAGATTAGAGCCACAGTATACTACTCACAGCATGGCGATGCCCCAGTGTTTCCCTGCTCTCTCCCCTGCAGCCTGGAAGCCAGACAGGCCGATGAGGGCCACAGTCGGGGTGATAGTTAGGGGCCCGATGTATTTCAACAAGAGCCCAGGGAGCCCCAGGAAGCCAATACACACCTCTATCAGAGACGACACAATGATAGCCCCCTGGATCTGGAGGGCAAAGAGACAGACTTTGGTACAGCCTTGATAGTCTATCGACGTCCTTGTCTGTAATTCTATTCATTGTGACATCGTGATTGAGTTACCGCCTCACACACGCATCAAAACAGGGTTACCAAACCCGCTTACATAAGCCTTATAAAAGGTTAATGTGAGTTAAAAGGCCACGGTCACACTGTCACACGCACGCAAACACACAACGCACACGGCTAAAGGCTGAGTCACAGCAACAGGTCTGAACAAACATCATCATTTAGAACTCTTTCTACTCTACGTTTCAGTGTAGGTCCAGAGGGTATCACTGGGATGTGCTGACTATCTAACATGGGGTTTGAACAATACTGACACAGAACACAGGAGTAGACCTCTCTCTGTACACTATGCAGTGTAAAGATTGGATACTATAAAATATCCCCCATGTCTCCTGCTCTCTCCCCTTCCGTCTCGCATTTAATTTCTCTCTCACCTCTCGTATCCGGGGATGCCAGATGTGTTCAGTGTTGAGCAGCTCAGTCTCGTTGAACATGGAAGGAACCACTGACAAAGGGACGGAGAAAGTAACAGAGAGAAAGATGGAGTGAGGAAAAAAAGAAAAGAAAACAGAAAGAACATAAAAGAATGCTTAAACACATATTTATCATTCTGTTATCGTCTGCGTCCTGGGAAAAAACGTGTATCTCAAAAAAGTTAAAAGTCACGATTTATTTTCTGATCTATCGCCATGGAGGTTCTCAAGTACTCTGGCTGACACCAGTTCTCAAATAGCCAGGCTAGTTCACAAGGCGTTTTGCATTACTTTTATTAGTTCTACTTCCAGAGTAATGAAACTTTCATGGAACATGGAGGGGCATGACTACTATCGATTTAATTTACATTTAATAAAATTAAAATCTACAAAAAGCGAGATACAAGGTTTTTCCCAGGACACCGACGTTATAGATTAACACACTGGCACCGAACCTGGAAACCTCATCTGATGCCAACCTGAAAACCTCATCTGATGCCAACTGAGGTGCCAGTCAGCACTACTGATGCCAGCTCACGTGGGCAGGAGAGTGAGGGTGAGACCAGGTCATAATGAAGGCCCTCGTGGGGTGTGTGTACGTGTATATGCGTGTTTGTGTTTACCTGTAGCGTTGCACTTCCACTTGTCTAGTGACAGGATTGCTCTGGCGGGAGCCAGGAAGGCAAAGGCACTTGCCTGGAACAGAGGAAGTCTGGAACAACAACCACACACCAATACACACACTAAGCATCTTATTAACATCTTATTATCTTATTAGCTAAGTGACAACATACACACACACACACAACCAATACACACACTAAGCATTGTATTATATTTTTAGCTAAGTGACAACACACATACACACACCAGCAACTCACTCAATTAGAACACACACACACATTCCTCTAATACACACACTAAGCATATTTTTTTAAGTGATAGATGTGCTTTAGAATGAAAATAATAAATATGTTGTTTCCTTGAATGCAGTTTATGGACAAGGAGTGACTGCAACCCACATGTAAAATTACTGAAAACTATCACACTGTCAAACATTGTGTCAGTTAGTTGTAAAACAGTGTAAAGTCAGTTATCATAGTGTGTGTGATAACACAGTGTAAAGTCAGTTATCATAGTGTGTGTGATAACAGCTGTCATGATGGTTATGTGATGAATATGCCAGTGTTACGTAGCCCTTATGGCTGTGGATTCAAGTAGTGTAACCAACAGTTCTCCTGTCTGTCCAATAGGTGTCACTAGTGAACACTGAGAAGCAGGGTCTACCCTGGCTAGGTAACAGCAACAGCATGGAAACTTACAGAGCTGTGGCTAGAATGGAGCAGGTGGTGGCTGAGAATTAGCATTCATCTGAATGCTGGCCAGTCAGTGTGCAGGTGGACATCATTATTAACTCTAATCAACAACCAGATGAATGAGATCAATAAACGATGAATAAGCATGGGACTGATATCCATGGAAATGTACAAGGCAGGTGAAATTAGCTATGTCAATAATGAATAAGAGGACAACTAGTAACCAGTCATGACAAATAAAAACATTTGCCTGTTAAATACCTTTAAAGGCTGTTCTGTATTTGAATGTTTGATATACATCAAATTAACTATCACTTTACTAACACTATTGTTATTACACTGAACAAAAATATAAAACGCAACATGTAAAGTGTTGGTCCCATGTTTTCATGAGCTGAAATAAAAGACCCCAGAAATGTTCCAAATGTTCCAAAGCTTATTTCTCTCAAATTTTATGAACAAATTTGGTTTCATCCCTGTTAGTAACCATTTCTCCTTTGCCAAGATAATCCATCCACCAGACAGGTGTGGCATATCAAGAAGCTGATTAAACAGCATGGTCATGACACAGGTGCACCATGTGCTGGGGACAATAAAGGGCCACTTTAAAATGTGAAGTTTTGTCACACAACACAATACCACAGATGTCAAAACGTTTTGTGGGAGCGTCCAACTGGCATGATGACTGCAGGAATGCCCACCAGAGCGGTTGCCAGAGAATTTAATGTTAATTTCTCTACCATAAGCTACCTCCAATGTCGTTTTAGAGTATGGCGTCATGTGAGCGAGCAGCTTGCTGACGTCAACATTGTGAGGGCAGGCATAAGCTACGGACAACAAAGACATTTGCATTTAATTGATGTTATTTTGAATGCACAGAGACACCGTGACGAGATCCTAAGACCCATTGTTGTGTCATTCATCTGCCGCCATCACCTCACGTTTAAGCATGATAATGCACGGCCCCATGATCTGTACACAATTCCTGGAAGCTGAAAATGTCCCAGTTCTTCCATGGCCTGCATTCTCAGACAGGTTGACCACTGAGCATGTTTGGGATGCTTTGTATCGACGTGTACAACAGCGTGTTCCAGTTCCTGTCAATATCCAGCAACTTTGCACAGCCATTGAAGAGGAGTGGGACAACATTCCACAGGCCACAATCAATAGTCTGATAAACTCTAAGCGAAGGAGATGTGTCGCGCTGCATGAGGCAAATGGTGATCACACCCAGTACTGACTGGTTTTCTGATCCACACACCTACTTTTTTTTTTTGAAGGTATCTGTGACCAACAGTTCATCTGTATTCTCAGTGATGTGAAATCCATAGATTAGGGACTAATTTCCTTATATGAACTCAGTAAAACCTTTGAAATATTTGCATGTTCTGTTTATATTTTTGCTCAGTATATAATAGATTCGACTGAAAGTAGGCCATTTGAGTGTCATATTCACTGACGTGTGTGTGGTGGGAGTGTGACAGATGGAGAGAGAGAGAGAACAAGAGAGAAAGGGGGAGAGATCGTGACAAACACAGACACCAATTTACCCAGCAGCACTCATCTACTTCAGAGGGTCACATGTTGTCCCCAGGTGGGACCAGCTGTGCACACACTGACATGCAAACACACACACCAGCGCTACACTCAGACAGGAACACTTTAGAAATACACTGGTAGGGGCACATGTCAGCACACACACAAACGAGTCACCTTTCCTAGAACAGTGTGTGTGCTCACTGATCTGACCTCACTGGACACTGTGACTCATCAAACACAGCCACTAGCACTCCTCACTACTCCCTCTCCATTTCTCTTTGCGTCCCTTCCGCCCTCCCCTCATGCCTTTGTCACCTCTTATCCATCTCTTCAGCCCTCAACCTCAGTCCGCCTTTCCCCCCCCCTCCCTCCACTCCCACCCTCTCCACGTTGCAGAGGTGACACAGATAGCTGTGATTTGTGACACAGAAATGACAGTCATTAGTGAAAAGATGGACGTCATATTGACGTTTGATGAGTTGGCTACAGATTGTGTCGTGAGAGATATACAATGGAGCAGAGAACAGCTCTCACTAACATCTTCTCAAATGCTTCTTTGAGTTCTCGCAGCCTGTGATAATGATCATTACATGATCGGGGCATTAGAGGTCTGCGCGGGACTGATTTATTTATCCCGCAGCTTTCATACCGCACCCGCCGACTCCCACTACAGCAAGAATTGGTCGCAAACCCAAACGCAGTACCACAATTTTATTTTAGGTGCATAGGCTATATCAAAATGGGCAAAAATAACCTAAGAAATACATAAATTAACACAATCTCAAGTGAACCATTATATTAGACTATCGGTATTACCAAGATATATCAGCCAATAGGCTAGACCTAGTTTTAATATAGCAGAGTTGGAGAGACTTGCATATTCTCTTGAGCTACGTTTTATAGCCTAACTTTTAGGAGTGGGACGATGTTCAGACGGAGACAATATGGGTGATCAATATTTATGTCTAGTCAATGTAGTAAACTATAGCCTAATCATATTTATTTAGTACATTTCCTTGGAAAGATAATTGCCCGGTGCTTCTCCACCTATGCATAGGCTATATAGCCTACCCTATTTAATGAATATAATAATAATAATAAAATAAATGGCATTTAGGAGAAGCTTTTATCCAAAGCGACTTATAGGCTATACATGGTCACTCCAACGTCTGCTGTGGCCATACAGCATTTACTGCGAGGCGGACTCCGCAGAAGTCAGAGCAAACATACTTTTTTCGCTTCCCAGATCTGTTGTGAAGGAAGTTGTAAAGGAAGTGAGTTTGTGTTTATACAGGACTTCACGCCCCCACCTACCGTCAACCAGTCATGTCAATGTGCAGCCCTCCACATTGTTATGTATATATTTTTTTAAATTACCCCTTTTTCACCCCAATTTCGTGGTATCCAATTGCTATTTAGTCTTGTCCCATCGCTGCAACTCCCGTATGGACTCGGGAAAGGCAAAGGTCGAGAGCCGTGCGTCCTCCGAACACAACCCAGCTAAGCCGCACTGCTTCTTGACACAATGCCCGCTTAACCCGGAAGCCAGTCGCACCAACGAGTCGGAGGAAACACCTGGCGACCGTGTCAGCGTGCCCTGCGCCCGGCCCGCCACAGGAGTCGCTAGTGTGCGATGGGACAAGAATATCCCTGCCAGCCAAACCCTCCATAACCCGGACGACACTGGGACAATTATGCGCTGCCTCATGCGTCTCCCGGTCGCGACAGAGCCTGGACTCGAACCAGAATGTCTAGTGGCACAGCTAGAGCCCTCCACATTGTTACATGCAGAAAAACATGTTGATTGCTGGCGCTGAATATGTCTATATCGGTCTGCTAATACAGGATTAGTAAAGGCCCAGAGCATTACTTTTGTGAAAAAATGTAAACAAAATATATTTGAGTGTTTACCAGCATTTGTAACTTGAGTCTGATAATTATCTGTACAAAACATTTACTCGGATAATACTTGTGGAACATAAAAATACTTGCTTGATATGTTTTCCAGTTTCTTGAATTACAACTTTATTTCTATGTTGTTACAGGTTATTTTTCTAGGTTGGACCTTTGCACATATAGCTCGTTAGTGCATAGGGCACACCGATTGGTGTCACCTTAGTCAGTATGTGTTACACCTGTGCTGGTTGCCATCTCGTTAGTGGGAAGGTCTTTCACCTTTGCTTGCCCACGTGCTATTTAAGAGTGGCTGGCCAAGTTCTCCAGTTGTCTTGGTAGATGGTTAACACTTTTAGTTGGTGCTCCCTACTCTGATTTCTAGATGAACAATTCTTTATATGATTTCCCTATTCACCTTTTTGGTTTGGTGTAGGTTTTTATTTTGTTTGCCTCTTCAGCAAATTTAGTGGGCAGACTTAGTAGGTGTATTTTAGGTTCCAGTCGTTGCTAGTCAACTTTCAGTGAACACCCCAATGAGTGTGTCTTTCAGAACCCCTCCTAAAACCCCACCCGTTTCATTTTGGTTGTTGGTCAGTGACTCTTTGTTAGTTCCTTTACAATTTTAGTAGACACTCTTATCCAGAGCAACTTACAGTAGTGAGTGCATACCTTTTCTTACTGGACCCCCGTGGGAATCGAACCCACAACCCTAGCATGCAAGCTCCATGCGCTACAAACTGCCCCTCATCACAAACCACTTGATGTCTCAGTGTACTCAATTACTGTATTGTGCATTGGTTTTCTTCATGGTGATGGAAAGTCTACAGGTACAAACCTAGATGACCAGCCTATGTACATTGACATTAAGTGGTTTGTAAGGATGGTAAATTTAATACTGCACAAAGTGGTTTTCCTTATTTGATCATGAAAAATATCTAATTTTATGTGGATGTTTTGCATCTTTGCCTATAACTTTGCACCTTTTGATGTAAATATTTGAGGACACGGTTTTGTTCTTTCTGGATTCCATCAGAATGAGCATTGCAAAGAAAGGGACAGGGCAACAACTCTTACAATTCTAACTATTGAATCCTGCAAGATAATGTTCTTAATTTTACAACTACCTTTGTCAAAGCGTAGATGATAAGTGTTGTCTATATCGGTCCGCTAATACAAGTAAAAAGCCCAGTGCACTATTTCAATTTTTCTTTCAAAACATAAAATAAAAATACATCTTATTTTTCAGGGGGTGCTGCAGCACCCCTAATTCCCACAGCTAAGCTCAGTTGACAGAGCTTTTTGGCCCACAGGCAACTTAACTAGAAGCAGCGAATTCTGATTGTGTGAATAATGCAGCAAATGTGCTTTTAATGCAATAGGTAGGCTAACACATATGAAGCAGAAAGACAACTTTTCCCCAAACAATCTGCAGGACAACAAAAGTATTTTTCCCTAAATTGTCTGTCTGACCGCTTGGTCCCAACTACAGCATGAAAAATGCAGAGAACGCCTCAATGATCTGTCGGAATCTGCAGCCCTCTATGGTGCCCAATTGCTATGTATAGGTTCATCATCTGTGTATGCAAGTGCTGTGTATGCTTCTCTGTGCGATCAGTCCTAACTGCAGGACTAAAGACAGGAGTCAGGTCCATAATTATTGATACCCTTGATAAAGATGAGCAAAAAATACTAAAATAAATACTGTGCTATATTGCATGCTCAAAATGTTAAATTATATTTTACCATAGGTATGAGGTACTTTTCGGCATATTCTTTTTTTTCAACGCCAAACCCACCACTGGTGTGCATGGCCTTATAGCTATATTTTAATGTTATCTGACCGTAGAACCGGTTCCAATCCAAGTGCCAATGGCGTTTATCAAACTCCAGGCGGTGCTATGGTCAGATGACATGAAAATAGAGCTCTTTGGCCCACATTTATGGTTCTTCGGTTGAAGGATTCAGTTGGACACAGCTTAAATTACATCAACCCATTTTCACAGAAGTCCTATGTGGCTGAATGCCTGGTTTCTCCTTGAGCTGAGAGGAGTGTGTGAGAGCCAGGCAGACAGAGGTCTGCCATACCACTGGTCTGTGAGTGTATGTGCAGTTCTTTTCAAGGCTGTAGCCTGACTATCAGACACTGTAGCCGCTGAAACAGTAAAATACTGCTTAATTCTCTCGTTTCAGACAGGAATCATTCAAGGCCATGAGACTAGCGGAGTACCTTCTGTGTGTGTTTGTGTGTCAAGTGTGTGTGTGCAGTGATTTCCTGTCAGTGCTGCTGTATCTTGGCCATGAGACTGAGATGTGCAAACACAATTACAAACAGATTACCATGACGTGACATGGCATCTAGCAACACATTCACGTGTGGTAGCGATAATACCCATGGCAACAATGATGAAACCTGGCTGTGGTATTTCTAAAGGATATCATATTTCTAGAGTGAGAGAGAGAGTGGGCAAGGGGAGGGAGAGACAGAGAGGAGAGAACAGAAGGGCATCTCAGGTCACACTGACTCACTGAGTCAAATTTTAATCTCTAACCACAGTGAGGAGAGAAAGAACTGAAAAAGAGGGAACGAAAAGGAGAGAAAAAGAAAAGGATAGAGTGTTTCCTGTAGAGGGAGAGGTGGAAGAGAGAAAAAAAGAAAATGGAGTGCTTGTTTGTCCATTCAGTCAATGCTCCTCACCATGTAGCCCTAAACATATCCCTAACGCTAACCACACTGGGTAGAATGTAAAGCTATGGATATCTTCTCCCACAGTCTGGTTTACTGTTGACACCAAACATTCATGACATACTCAGGCTAACAACCCAAATGGCTCCCTATATCATAGTGCTCTACTTTTGACCAGAGCCGTCAGAATATGGTGCCAGTTGGGAGGAACCCCCGGACACTCAGAACATTTCAAGTTCACTGGTCAGTCTGGGAAGAGGGGGTGCAGCTCTACAGTTGGCCAAATACACACACCCACACTTTCCTGCCCTGGTGCTAACCCACTCCATTCCAGTTACCAACAGTACAACTTCTGGCTCATGTGCTTTCAGAAACTGTTGAGTCACATGCGCACATGCGCTCACACACACACACACACACACACATTTTGCTACACCCGCAATAACACCTGCTAAATATGTGTATGTGACCAATAAGATTTGATTTGACATACACACACACTAGAGAATGATAGAGGGATAAAGAGGAATGAAGGAGGAACAGAGGAAGCGAAAAGATGGAGGAGTGACTTTCCTCAGTCTCTTCACTGTCTATTATGCCAACATGGTACTTAGAGAGAGAGGAGGGAGAGAGAGGACAGAGGAGAGAGTAGGGGGTGAGAGGCAGAGGGTATAAGGAGAGAGAGGAGATGGAGAGAACACTAGAGAAAGAGAGAGGGATGTAAAACATTTTACAAGCAGTAAAGGGGAAAGTGCAGGAGAGAAGATCAATAGCAGAGTATTCTAGAGTATTATGTACAGAAGCCTGTAGCCACAACACTGGCCTACAGTTTCCCTTGGTGCCTGCATCAGCCCTAAACACATCACTCTGTGTGTGTGTGTGTGTGTGTGTGTGTGTGTGTGTGTGTGTGTGCGTGCGTGCGTGCGTGCGTGCGTGCGTGCGTGCGTGCGTGCGTGCGTACCTGCAGCCCAGTGTAGTCTGTAGCAGGGTGGTGATTCCCACACAGAAGAAGATAGTTCCTATGAGCTGACTGGTAGCCCACTGGTCAAACCCTACACACATGGCTTCAGCTAGCAGGAATGGCACCGCAATGGTACCACTGAAACATGTCAGGTAGTGCTAGAGTGAGAGAAGAGAGGGTTACATTGTGAAAGTGTGTGTGTGCGTGCGACAGTGAAGCAGAGCATCAACTTTCATAAGAGTATGTTTTATAAGCATCAGTGTGAAGGGGAGGGGCTTAGTTACATCAGGAGTGGGGAGACTATGTTACATCATATGGGTTATAGAAGGGGAAATAGGAGGACACTTGAATAAGCAGTGAGATGGCATTTTTTGAACTGGGCATGGCTGCATCTGAACATTGTCTGAAGTGGCTTCCACTCCTTGTCTCCTCTTGTTCATCTGCACTGGTAACAAAGGACAGATTAAAGCAATAGGGAGGATCCCGATCAGGCATTACCTTTCACCTCTCCAAGTATTTCACATCAGTGCAGATAAAGGAGAGGAGACAAGGAGAGGAAGCCATGTCATTCAGTTGCAGCCTAGGTAATAGAATATCTCTGAGGACACAAGGCAGTTGTCATTACTTGCATATTACATAGAGTCAACATGGCATTATTTGCATATTACACATATAATCAGACAGTCAACTGCATAAAAACCAGTGGCAACCCGTCATTCAGGGCAGGTGGGGCAAGCAATAGGCTAACTAAATGGTTCTTCATGGTTATCTCAGTGTCTTTGTGGTCCAGTGGGTACAGCTGCTGACAATGGCACACATACGCCAGAGTAGGCATGGATTCGAATCCGGCCCACTACTGCCCTTGATATATTTTGAGGAACTAGTACTTTTCTAGTGACTCTGTGGGCTGTAGTTGTACTCTTACTCAAGCAATTTCTGAAGGACGTAACTTACTTTTTACTCCATTACATTTTACCAAATCACTTTGTTACATTTATATTATTATATAATAATAACCAAATGTAGCGAATTAAAATGAAATGTACATTAAATCAAACTATGGGTTCCCTTTTACGTCTGTATGAACATTTCATAACCCCTTGACCAAGGAAATGTATTCAAAATAGCTTGCCATCAAAACTCTTAAGTCCATTGACTCTCAAAGTCATCCGTCAAACCCAGTTCTATCTCGACCACAGCTCTTCATATTTTTGTTCTTGGGTTCTTATCCAGATGCGAGGTAAATTGCACTTTAATTACCTTCTGCGTTTGCAATATTATATATTTCTGGAGTAAGATAAGTATTTGTAAGATATAATTCTGCTGCTGAAATTGAGTTGAGGACAAGTGCAAATGAAATGCCTAGGTAGCTAACTAGCTAGTTTTGGTCAACCCAGAATTTGACAGAAAAAGTTTCATCTCCTGTTTTTAGCTCCTCATACGATCTCTGTTTGTTTCCCAACTAGTCACTTTGTTAGTGGCAAAAAGAGTGAATAGAGTAATCAGATGTGTGTGGCAATAGCTAACTAGCTATCACATTAGGTTGAAACTAGACAAGCTGTCTAAGCTAGCTAACTGTAGTGTCAACCATGTAACTAGCTAACGTTAGCTAGATCAACGGTTCAGTCTACTGCAGCATCCTCCCATGCATTGCTCTCTCTCTCTCTAAATGTCATTCAGTTTTTGTGACAGGGCCTATAAGCACCTCTGTCATACAGTCAGTGTATCATCTCAGTAAGCTTTTTGTGCCAGACTAGAAATCACTTTTTTTTGTGTGTGTCTTTTTATTTACAGCTTGTAGCGGCACAACCGAGGGTGAGGAGAATGGGCCAAGCCAAGAAAAGAAAATACCCTTCAAAGTGGAAAGGAGGTTCAGAAGAGAAGGAGGGAGTGTCAATCCGGTTCTCTAGAAGAGATACAGCTAATCAAAAATTGACTTCACGAAGCAGGTTAGGAGAATTAATGTAGCAGGTTAGAGTAGATTAAGGTTAGGAAAAGGGTTAGGATTAGCTAAAATCTATATATTTTTTTAACGTCAATTTAAGTCCATGGTGAAATGTGTCTGATTAGCATACTAGTAACATGATTGAGTGAAATTTCGGTATTGATTGCTTGACTGTTGTACCACTAACCTGTTCATTCTGAGTGAAAAATTAAACATCACACTTGCTGTAAATATTTTTAGTATGCATTTACCATCACATATACTTGAAATTATATTGTGAAATAAATGTTCATTAATGGTATTGAAATTGTAAAATGATTCCAACGTCTTGAGTACCATATACAGTGGGGAGAACAATGTAATGCAATAAAATGCTAATTAATTACTTAAAAATCATACAATGTGATTTTCTGGATTTTTGTTTTAGATTCTGTCTCTCACAGTTGAAGTGTACCTATGATAAAAATTACAGACCTCTACATGCTTTGTAAGTAGGAAAACCTGCAAAATCTGCAGTGTATCAAATAATTGTTCTCCCCACTGTAGCTTTATGAAATTGTGCACATTGAAAGATATTAAGTCAACATTGAATGACCACAATTGAAGCTGTACAGCCTACGGACTTTGTTCGAGGTCAGTTTTCATTGGAGAGTATCTGTGCCGGGGGACATCTGCAAGATGGTGCTGACAGGCTTTAATAGTAAATAAATTGCACTAAGTTGTTATCCTTTTGTTTCGCTTTCACAGTTTACCAACAGGTGTAAAAAATTAACAAACTAAATGTGTAACTGGTACTTAAGTAGTTTACTGACCGGATACTATTTTTACACGTACTTCAGTAGTTTCTTCAGGCTGAAATTAACAGTACTTTTACTTAAGTACTCTACCCACCTCTGCAAATTATACATAGCCTAACTATAAAACATGGGCGGGCATCCACACTGGAGGAAAGTTTATCGTTCTACAGTACTGTAGGCCTACATCTGTCAATCAACTGATGGCAGGTCATCAATTTAGCCACGGAAACACAAACAGTAGATTATCTGTTTTCAAACCTTTCATTATGTGACTATCAATAAGCTAACGGGTAGCCTATAGGAATATAATAAAACAACAAGGGGCTTATTGCAACCATCGATGGCACTAAATTATTGCCAACTGAGGTCTCGTTAAACCATCAATATGCGCTAAATTCACCCACACAGCTGATCTCAAGTGCAAGCATTATTGGTCACCTCTACCGCTTCCAAATAGATGATGTCAGTATTACCTTAGTCAGAGATCTGTAGATAATGACGAGATGCTCATGTCTTTGCCCAATGGGGGTCGTCCCAAAAGCAGTAAGGAAGGCGACAAGCTTAGGTCTGCATATTAAGCCCATAGAAACGCATTGGGCTTATTTTGCCTAGAGTGAGCCTTCTCACTTTGCCTCTTCCTCTCTGCCTTAGGCCTGCTTGCAGCCAAAGTCTTTCAAGATATGTTCGCCCTCTGGTTGGTATTGTCATCGAAACAATTTGGTCCGTTTTTAACAGACTACGGGCGATTGATCTATTTTACAAGCATTCTGTACAATAGAAATAAAGCATTTCCTCGTTTAGACACATGTATATCGTAGCCTAGTAGAGACCAATAACTACAATGTGTTATTAAGCTATATAAAATGACGGTTGTTGATGTGTATGGCTGCATCTCAGATACAGTCTTGCACATTTTAGTGTTGCAGTAATACAACCTAAGCCTATAGCATGAGCGAACGAGAACATTATTTTAAGATATTGGGATCAGGGCTCGCTGACTCGACTGCCCCCGAATGGAGAGAAAGAGAACTGCTAATTTTTAGCCAATCACAAGACTCATTTTAATTTCCTGAACCTTCAGGAAAATTCTCCGCAACAAAAGACTGATCAAGTTAAGATCAGACATCTATCTGTAAGACGTTTTTCTACAGACCCAGAGTCAAATTAACTTGTGGATACCATGTTTATGTCTCGGCGTGTAGTAGCAGTGCTAGAGGCTTCACTAAAGACCCGGGTTCGATCCCAGGCTGTATCACAACCGGCAGTGATCGGGAGTCCCATAAGGAGGTGCACAATTGGCCCAGCGTAGGCCGGGTTAGGGGAGGGTTTGGCCGAGGTAGGCCGTCATTGTAAATAAGAATTTGTTCTTAACTGACTAGTTGGAGGTAGTTAGAGAAAGCTTCACGAGCCAATGCTAATTAGCGCAATGACTGGAAGTCTACAGGTACGCTATGTAGACTTCCTGTCATTGCCCTAATACTAGCTCGCATTGGCTCGCGAAACTACCTCTAACTTCCTTCATATTGTACACCGAGACATACAAATGGTATCCACAAGTTCTTCTGACATTCAAAAACGGCTTCATTGCCAGAATCTCACAATACCCCTTCAAAAAGGTAACCCAGAGGTACCAGGGGGGATGTGTGTGTGTGTGTGTGCTTGCATGCGTCTCACCTGTAAGCCCAGGAATATACACAGGTACCAGGGAGGAGTGTCTTCAATGGTGTAGATCATGTCCATTCTCCTGGCGTCCATACTGTCTGCACTGTCCAACGTCTCCGACATGGAACTCTACACACAAACACAAACAAAATGGTGAGAACTATAGATGTACAACCTCAAACACCACAGGCTATATGGTCTCTGGAGTAAAGGGTTAAGACTAAGAGGTTGTCTGTGTAGTTTAGTGTTACAGGTAGCAATCTATTTGTAAGTGTGTGTGTGCCTGAGGGAGGTAAGACCTGAACCCAACCACTCTAGGGGCTGTCATTAAAGCATTAGTTACTGACATGAGTCACAGGTGGTAGGATGAATTATAGGCCCAAATGGCCTATTCCCTATTTAGTTCACTACTTTTGACCAGGGCCCATAGTCACAGGCTGATGAGGTCACAGCCACATGTCCAGACAGAGACAGAGGGGGAGGAGTGAGGAGCGGGGAATTCAGAATGAAAGAGAGAAACTAAAAGATTCAGCAAGAGAGTTTCGTAATGAAGAAAGACTAGGGAGGGAGGGATTTAGAAAGGGAGAGGGAGAGAGAGAATAAGAAAGAGAGATTCAAACAGACACCGATGAGAAATTCTTCCTGTATCTGTGACCTCTCTCTCAGTCTCTTTCATGTCTTGTTCTCACGCGAGGGGAAAAGTGCAGAGTCACAGTGACAGGGAGAGGAGGGGATGATCAAAAGAGCAAGTTAGGGGAGAGAGGGGGAGGAAGGTAAGGATAAACAGAGGATGTAGGGCGATTAGTGAGATGAGAAGGGAGAGTTAGGAGTTTGAAGTGTGCGTGCGCCTTGTACTTTCTCTCCTCCCTGGTTCTCTTTAGTGTAGACGGCCATCAGCTCAGTGTCTTCAGTGTCCTGCTCTCCAGCGGCCTGTCCCACTCCGTTAACCACCACCTACAGTACAGCACAGACAGATACATGGCAATACTTTATCCATCTACAGGACAGTACATACACAAACAATGTAATTACCAAGAACTGACAATGTCATTATCACTGTCTTACTCTCAACAACATGTATTTCAGACCCTTTAACAGTAGGTCTACAACATGTATTTCAGACCCTTTAACAGTAGGTCTACAACATGTATTTCAGACCCTTTAACAGTAGGTCTACAACATGTATTTCAGACCCTTTAACAGTAGCTCTACAACATGTATTTCAGACCCTTTAACAGTAGGTCTACAACATGTCAATGAAGGAGGAGCGGTAGAGATCGTATGATGCAGAACGTATAATGCATGTTTACAATACATATAATAGAAAGTGCTATGGTGGGTGTGTTGCATTCCAAACTTTTGAATGAAGTGTTATGCTCAAACACTGTGCATTTGCAGTGATACCGCCTGTTTTGGCAGAGCAAAAACGTCCCCTGAAGAATTTTGCAAACAGTTCACACACACACTACATTTTCTTTTTTTATTTAACCAGGAAGGGTTCAAAGTAACAACTAACACACTTGTGTACGCACAAGTGTGTGTATCTGCAAGAGAGAGTACATTTCAAGGAAAGCAAAGCAAAGCAAGGACATTGATAATGCTTGGGTAAGGTTAACAAAACTATTGGACCTAACACACAAGGACAGCCTGGGTGTTGCTTTAGGGGCCTTTGCAGCGCAGCTTAATAAAAAGGATCCAGGGGAAAAGAGGGCCATAATTAAATTAGTTCCTTCATTAGTGCATGCACTGGACTATTCTTCACACTGACGGACACACATATGCTCTAGGGATACAGGGTGTGTGTTGTATCCTCTGTCTGTGACTTGGTTAGCAAATTATAGATGAAGGTCACGAACACACACTTTGAGGATGTGTCTTTGCATCTCGTCTGTCAGGCATGAAAAATAACAAATGACTTTTGTTCTGACTCAAATGTCATCGGCATTAAACTGTGTGTGTGTGTATATATATATAAATGAGAGACAGAGAGAGAGAGACAGAGAGAGAGAGACAGAGAGAGCGAGACAGAGACAGAGAGACAGAGAGAGCGAGACAGAGAGAGCGAGACAGAGAGACAGAGACAGAGAGAGCGAGACAGAGAGAGCGAGACAGAGAGACGGAGACAGAGACAGAGAGAGACAGAGAGAGAGACAGAGAGAGAGAGAGAGAGAGAACCTTTCCTGGGGACACATTACATTTTATCCTACTACCCATTTTTCACTAGCTTGTAAAGATCCCTTCTGGCAGAGTAGACAACAGATGAGAGACCTTAGAATGAACTGAATATTAGGTTCTAGACAATGGATCCTAAATGAAAGATTATACATTACACAGTCTGTTTTTGTTTTGTTTTTCTGTCTGTCTGTCTGTGTCTGTCATTTGTATTAATGGACATCACAAAACTAGTACCTTGGGGAAGGCATGCAGGGAGAGAGCTATGGAGGGGAGAGTGAGGTGAGGATTAAGAAGAAAGAAAGAATGACATAAGGGAAGGAGGTGGGACTATTGCTGTACAGGTCATTGAGAATAGCCACTGTGTCCCTTTATCCACCTCTGTCCCATTCAGCCATTCAGTAACAGCAGAGAGGAGCATGTGAATGGGATACTTATAATAAACAGGATATACAGTGCATTCAGACAGTATTCACACCCTTTGACTTTTCCCACATTTTGTTGTGTCACAGCCTGAATTTATAATGGATTCAATTGAGATTTTGTGTCACTGACCGACACACAATACCCCATAATGTCAAAGTGGAATTATGTTTTTAGAAATGTTTATAAATTAATAAAAAATGAAAAGCTGAAATGTCTTGAGTTAATAAATATTCAACCCCTTTGTTATGGCAAGCCAAAATAAGTTCAGGAGTAAAAATGTTGCTTAACAAGTCACGTAATAAGTTGCATGTACTCTGTGTGAATAGTGTTAGTGTTTAACATGGTTTTTGAATGACTACCTCATTTCTGTACCCCACACATACAATTATCTGGAACGTCCCTGAGTCGAGCAGTGAATTTCAAACACAGATTCAACCCCAAATCCAACACAACATCACTGAGTACCACTCTTCATATTTTCAAGCGTGGTGGTGGCTGCATCATTATTATAGGTATGCTTGTCATTGGCACGCACTAGGGAGTTCTTTTAGGATAAAAAGAAATGGAGTAGACCTAAGCACAGGCAAAATCCTAGAGGAAAACCTGGTTCAGTCTGCTTTCCAATAGACACTGAGACGAATGCACTTTTCAGCAGGACAATAACCTAAAATACAAGGCCAAATATACACTGGAGTTGCTTACCAAAATTACGGAGTTGCCTAGTTACAGTTTTGACTTAAATGTATGGCAAGACTTGAAAATGGCAGTCTAGTATTGATCAACAACAAACTTGACAGACCTTGAAGAATTTAAAAAAGAATAATGTGCAAATACAGTGCATTCGGAAAGTATTCAGACCCCTTGACTTTTTCCACAATTTGTTATGTTACAGCCTTATTTTAAAATTGATTAATAAAACAAATCCTCAATCTACACACAATACCCATATCAACAAAGCGAAAACAGGTTTTTAATTGTTTGCAAATTTATATATATAAAAAAAAACTGAAATACCTTATTTACATAAGTATTCAGACCATTTGCTATGAGACTCAAAATTGAGCTCAGGTGCCATTGATCATCTTTGAGATGTTTCTACAACTTGATTGGAGTCCACCTGTGGTAAATTCAATTGATAGGACAGGATTTGGTCCCATAGTTGACAGTGCACGTCCAAGCAAAAACCAAGCCATGAGATCGAAGGAATTGTCCGTAGAGCTCCGAGATAGGATTGTGTCGAGGCACAGATCCGGCGGAAGTGTACGAAAAAATGTCTGCAGCATTGAAGGTCCCCAAGAACACAGTGGCTTGCATCATTCTTAAATGGAAAAAGTTTAGAACCACCAAGACTCTTCCTAGAGCTGGCCACCCGACCAAACTGAGCAAATCGGGGGAGTAGGGCACTGTCAGAGCTCCTGAGTTCCTCTGTGGAGATGGGAGAACCTTCCAGAAGGACAACCATCTCTGCAGCACTCCACCAATCAGAACCTTATAGTTGAGTGGCCAGACAAAAGCCAGTCCTCAGTAAAAGGCACATGACAGACCGCTTGTAGGCACCTAAAGGACTCTCAGACCATGAGAAACAAGATTCTCTGGTCTGATAAAACCAAGATTGAACTTTTTGGCCTGAATGCCAAGCGTCATGTCTGGAGGAAACCTGGCACCATCCCTACGGTGAAGCATGGTGGTGGCAGCATCATACTGTGGGGATGTTTTTCAGCGGCAGGGAGTGGGAGACTAGTCAGGATCGATTGAAAGATGAACAGAGCAAAGTACAGAGAGATCGTTGATGAAAACCTGCTCCAGAGCGCTCAGGACCTCAGACTAGGGTAAAGGTTCACCTTCCAACAGGACAACAACCCTAAGCACACAGCCAAGACAACGCAGGAGTGGTTTCGACTTGCCCAACCAGAGTCCGGACTTGAACCCGATCAACCATCTCTGGAGAGTCCTGAAAATAGCTGTGCACGACACTCCCCATTCAACCTGACAGAGCTTGAGAGGATCTGCAGAAAAGAATGGGAGAAACAAATACAGGTGTGCCTAGCTTGTAGCATCATTTCATACCCAAGAAGACTTGAGTCTGTAAACACTGCCAAAGGTGCTTCAACAAGGCACTGAGTAAAGTTTTTTATTTGCATACATTTGCAAACATTTCTAAAAACCTGTTTTTGCTTTGTCGTTATAGGATATTGTGTGTAGATTGATTACAAGAAAAAAAAGATTTCATCAATTTGAGAATAAGGCTGTTACGAAACAAAATGTGGAAAAAGTCGAGGGGTCTGAATACCTTCAGAATGCACTGTATTGTACAATCCAGACTCACAGCTGTAATTGCTGCCAAAGGTGATTCCAACATGTATTGACTCAAGGGTGTGAATATTTAATAAATTAGCAAATTTACATTTCTAAAAACACGTTCTCTCTTTATGGGGTAGATGGGTGAGAATTATTATTTTTTAATCCATTTTGAATTCAGGCTGTAACACAAGAAAATGTGAATAAGTCAAGGGTTATGAATACTTTAAGGCACTATAGTTGTAAATCTCTGATGGAATCGAAAACAGGACAGGCTTTGTGTTGGGGCTTCTCAGCACAGTATCACATGCGTCCGTCCAACTGTTTGTGGCTCGAAACCCTCGTTATTGTTGAATTGTGGTGTGACGCACATGAGGGGACTGTGCTGCAGCCAAGAGGGAATGGCCAGAACAAAAAAACTGTCACGACATATGTGTTTGTGTGTGACCTTGAAGAGTGTTAAGTGATCCTAATGACAGGTCTGTGTGTATGGTGGCCTAACCCTGTCATTACAAATCAATCCTCTGTCAGTGTGTCAGCTTGATGACCCTTAACTGCCTAAATCCCCCTGTGCAAGCAGACACGCACACAGATGCATGCATACAGACAGACAACATACTCGCGCACACAAGTATACTGTACCGGAATGGGGTAGAAGTCTGCTCTGTGTTTGTTCTCCTCCTCATACTTCGCCCCTTCTCCCTCCATCGACTTAGAGGTGATATTTTTCCCCATGCCCATTCCTCGCTCCTCCTCTTCCCTCACTATCCCCGTCGCTCTCTCCGGTAGAAACACTGCAGATTGCGCCTTCAGCTCCCTTACATGGTCCAGGACTGTGTCATCTACTGAGAGAGAGAGAAAGAGAGAGTGAGAAAGAGGGGCGAGAGAGAGAGAGATTGATCATTTACTATTACTTTCATGAGTGTGGCCATGAGGCCATCTAGACTAGAGTAGTACAGAAGGTAATGTACTATGTAAAGTATTTTAGAAACTGGGCCCTTTGCCCACTGGATCAAAAGCTCCACGGGGGTCACTGAGGCTGTGGCTGGGAAGCAGGGTTGGGCCTAAAGCTGAGTTTACAGAGAGACAGCGGTCTGGTCCTGGTTCCAGAGCCCAAGACTTGACCTGAGGCAACAGTATCTGCACAGTCCCCTTCTCTTTACCCTAGACTGGATCATCAAAGGTCAGAGGGGATCCAGGACTGTGGAAATACCTGATACTGGGATGGGCCTGGAAGACCCAGAAAGAGTTCAAAATGGCACCCTATTCCCTCTATAGTGGACTACTTTTGATCAGAGCTCTATAGGCCCTGGTAAAAAAAGTACTGCACTAAAAAGTGAATAGAGTGCAATTCGGGACACAAACCCAGATGTATGTACTCATACAGTACATGCTGTCGATTACAAACAGAGAAGGAGGTAGGGGATGAGGGAGGAGAGCAAGGATAAAGACAGGGCATTGGGAAGGATAAAGACAGGGCATTGGGAAGGATAAAGACAGGGCATTGGTAAGGATAAAGACAGGGCATTGGGAAGGATAAAGACAGGGCATTGGGAAGGATAAAGACAGGGCATTGGGAAGGATAAAGACAGGGCATTGGGAAGGATAAAGACAGGGCATTGGTAAGGATAAAGACAGGGCATTGGGGAGGATAAAGACAGGGCATTGGGGAGGATAAAGACAGGGCATTGGGGAGGATAAAGACAGGGCATTGGGAAGGATAAAGACAGGGCATTGGGAAGGATAAAGACAGGGCATTGGGGAGGATAAAGACAGGGCATTGGGAAGGATAAAGACAGGGCATTGGGAAGGATAAAGACAGGGCATTGGGAAGGATAAAGACAGGGCATTGGTAAGGATAAAGACAGGGCATTGGGAAGGATAAAGACAGGGCATTGGGGAGGATAAAGACAGGGCATTGGGGAGGATAAAGACAGGGCATTGGGGAGGGGCAGATAGGGTCAAAAGTAAAGCAGAGTAGACAGGGAAAATGAGGAGGAGAGCGAGGGATAGACAAAGAAGGAGAGAAAGAAGGTAGAGGGAGAGAAGGGGATAAAAGGTCGGAGATGGGAAGGAGGAGAAGGAAGCGTGGGGAGAGAGAAGGAGAGCGGGATAGAAGCAGGGAGGTAAGTTTGTTAGTCAGGAGGTGGTGTTATTTCTGGCGTCATGTCAACTCCACTCACCCTTCATGTCATCTTTCACTGTCTCACCCTCATGAGACACAAGGCCTTCTTGTCAGACTAATACCTTTCCCCCAACACCCTCACCCCATCCCTCTGCTTTAAAAATGATAGACTAAGCCTCCTCTCCAGTCTCCAGAGAAAGCTTTTTAGTCCAGGAGTAGCCTTAATCTAGTTCCGGGAAACTAGCCCTGAGCTTCCTTCTGTCCTTAGCCTTTCCTCACCCTTATTCTACCTCCTCTGCACCAACCCTCTTCTCCCATCCTCCATTCTTCTACCTCCCCCTTCTCTCGTGTCTGCCAGCAGTGTTGACTGCGCCCCTCTTCCCCCCCCCCCCTTGCCTTCTCATCCATCTTCAGGTTTTGGTTGGTCAATGTGTGAAGTACCTAGTTGACATCATGCCCCCCCCTCTTTCCCTTTCCTAAGCCCCTCACCCCTTCCTTCCCCCAGTTAGTGTTTAATGTTGGCAAGTAAAGTACCTAGTTGACACATCCCATCGCTCCTGTCGAGCTGGGCAGCGGGGTGCATCTGTGTGGGAGGGCTGAAAGAGGGGGGAAAGCGATAGAGAGGGGGAGGGGGAGAAAGAGGCTGAGAGAGACAGAGGAGAGAGGTGGGGGGTGGACAGGTGAGGGGTAAGGGGAGAGGGTGAGATAGTAGTTAATATGACAGCCAACATTCATTAACCGTTCATGAGTCAGGTAATTAATGACATTGATTAATTGAGCCCTCTCTATACACACACAAGCTTGTTACAAAGCCATAGGCCTATCACACACACCTTTTCGTGACATGTAAGTAATAATAAACACATGAGTTGGTGCCCTAACAGTGTCCTACAGTGGCAGTCTGTCCCATAGTAGACTACAGTGGTGTGTGTGTGTATGGTCTGACCCATAGGCTACAGTGTTATGTGTGACAGGGACTACCACAGCTATGTTTCTCCCGGCTCAATTCGTTGAGCCCAGTTTTAGAGACACTAGCATGTGAGCCGAGCGGAGTGAGAGAGACACAGAGACAGAGACTTTGTGTCTGTGCGGCTGACTGACTTGCACACCATTTACTACCCCCGGGGCATGGAAACCACAGAAACAATGAACGTCAACAACATCAAAGGGCTCATCACATTTGTCAGAGAGAGCGTCCACCATGAGACACAGAGAGAAACCGAGAGTTACAGAGAGACCCATGGAGCTGATGTCTTCGTGTTGACAACAATCAATCACCCTCTCTTCAAACCCTGGATTCTGAAGGGTACACATTTCAGTGTGTGTGTGTGAGTGTGTGTTTTCAGTCAGTTATGACTCCTTGCAGTTCAAACCAAATGTTATTTGTCACATCCCCTGAACACAACAGGTGTTACCGTGAAATGCTTACTTACAAGCCCTTAACCATCAATGCAGTTCAAGAAATAGTTTTCAAAATATTTACTAAATAAACTGTGAATACTTCCGGCGCCGAAAAGAGATGGCCGCCTCGCTTCGCGTTCCTTGGAAAATATGCAGTATTCTGTTTTTTTATGTGTTATTTCTTACATCGGTACCCCAGGTAATCTTAGGTTTCATTACATACAGTCGGGAGGAACTACTGAATATACGATTAACGTCAACTCATCATCGTTCCTACCAGGAATATGACTTTCCCGAAACGGATCCAGTGTTTTGCCTTCCACCCAATACAATGGATCTGATCCCAGCCGGCGACCCTGTGCGACGCCGAAAAAGGGGCAAACGAGGCGGTCTCGTGGTCAGGCTTCGGAGACGGGCACATCGCGCTCCACTCCCTAGCATACTACTCGCCAATGTCCAGTCTCTTGACAATAAGGTTGATGAAATCCGAGCACGGGTAGCATTCCAGAGAGACATCAGGGATTGCAACGTGCTCTGCTTCACGGAAACATGGCTAACTCAAGGGACGCTAACGGAGTCGGTGCAGCCAGCTGGTTTCTTCATGCATCGCGCCGACAGAAACAAACATCTTTCCGGTAAGAAGAGGGGCGGGGGGGTATGTCTTATGATTAACGAGAAGTGGTGTGATCATCATAACAACACACAGGAACTCAAGTCATTCTGTTCACCTGATCTAGAACTCCTCACAATCAAATGTCGACCGCATTATCTACCAAGGGAATTCTCTTCAATCATAATCACAGCCGTATATATTCCCCCCCAAGCAGACACATCGATGGCCCTGAACGAACTTTATCTGACTCTTTGTAAACTGGAAACCACACACCCTGAGGCTGCATTCATCGTAGCTGGGGATTTTAACAAGGCTAATCTAAAAACAAAACTCCCTAAATTCTATCAGCATATCGATTGTGCTACCAGGGCTGGAAAAACCCTAGATCATTGTTATACTAATTTCCGCGACGCATATAAGGCCCTCCCCCGCCCCCCTTTCGGAAAAGCTGACCACGACTCCATTTTGTTGATTCCAGCCTACAAACAGAAACTCAAACAAGCTCCCGCGCTCAGGTCTGTTCAACGCTGGTCCGACCAATCTGAATCCACGCTTCAAGACTGCTTCGATCACGCGGATTGGAATATGTTCCGCATCGCGTCCAACAACAATATTGACGAATATGCTGATTCGGTGAGCGAGTTCATTAGGAAGTGCATTGACGATGTCGTACCCACAGCAACGATTAAAACATTCCCAAACCAGAAACCGTGGATTGACGGCAGCATTCGCGTGAAACTGAAAGCGCGAACCACTGCTTTTAACCAGGGCAAGGTGACCGGAAGCATGACCGAATACAAACAGTGTAGCTATTCTCTCCGCAAGGCAATCAAACAGGCTAAGTCCCAGTACAGAGACAAAATCGAGTCGCAATTCAACAGCTCAGACACAAGAGGTATGTGGCAGGGTCTACAGTCAATCACGGATTACAAAAAGAAAACCAGCCCCGTCGCGGACCAGGATGTCTTGCTCCCAGACAGGCTAAACAACTTTTTTGCCCGCTTTGAGGACAATACAGTGCCACTGACACGGCCCCCTACCAAAACCTGCGGGCTCTCCTTCACTGCAGCCGAGGTGAGTAAAACATTTAAACGTGTTAACCCTCGCAAGGCTGCAGGCCCAGACGGCATTCCCAGCCGCGTCCTCAGAGCATGCGCAGACCAGCTGGCTGGTGTGTTTACGGACATATTCAATCAATCCTTATCCCAGTCTGCTGTTCCCACATGCTTCAAGAGGGCCACCATTGTTCCTGTTCCCAAGAAAGCTAAGGTAACTGAGCTAAACGACTACCGCCCCGTAGCACTCACTTCCGTCATCATGAAGTGCTTTGAGAGACTAGTCAAGGACCATATCACCTCCACCCTACCGGACACCCTAGACCCACTCCAATTTGCTTACCGACCCAATAGGTCCACAGACGACGCAATCGCAACCACACTGCACACTGCCCTAACCCATCTGGACAAGAGGAATACCCATGTGAGAATGCTGTTCATCGATTACAGCTCAGCATTTAACACCATAGTACCCTCCAAACTCGTCATCAAGCTCGAGACCCTGGGTCTCGACCCCGCCCTGTGCAACTGGGTCCTGGACTTCCTGACGGGCCGCCCCCAGGTGGTGAGGGTAGGTAACAACATCTCCACCCCGCTGATCCTCAACACTGGGGCCCCACAAGGGTGCGTTCTGAGCCCTCTCCTGTACTCCCTGTTCACCCACGACTGCGTGGCCATGCACGCCTCCAACTCAATCATCAAGTTTGCGGATGACACTACAGTGGTAGGCTTGATTACCAACAACGACGAGACGGCCTACAGGGAGGAGGTGAGGGCCCTCGGAGTGTGGTGTCAGGAAAATAACCTCACACTCAACGTCAACAAAACAAAGGAGATGATTGTGGACTTCAGGAAACAGGAGAGGGAGCACCCCCCTATCCACATCGACGGGTCAGTAGTGGAGAAGGTGGAAAGTTTTAAGTTCCTCGGTGTACACATCACGGACAAACTGAATTGGTCCACCCACACAGACAGCGTTGTGAAGAAGGCGCAGCAGCGCCTCTTCAACCTCAGGAGGCTGAAGAAATTCGGCTTGTCACCAAAAGCACTCACAAACTTCTACAGATGCACAATCGAGAGCATCCTGTCGGGCTGTATCACCGCCTGGTACGGCAACTGCTCCGCCCACAACCGTAAGGCTCTCCAGAGGGTAGTGAGGTCTGCAGAACGCATCACCGGGGGCAAACTACCTGCCCTCCAGGACACCTACACCACCCGATGTCACAGGAAGGCCATAAAGATCATCAAGGACAACAACCACCCAAGCCACTGCCTGTTCACCCCGCTATCATCCAGAAGGCGAGGTCAGTACAGGTGCATCAAAGCAGGGACCGAGAGACTGAAAAACAGCTTCTATCTCAAGGCCATCAGACTGTTAAACAGCCACCACTAACATTTAGCGGCCGCTGCCAACATACTGACTCAACTCCAGCCACTTTAAAAATGGGAATTGATGGAAATTATGTAAAAATGTACCACTAGCCACTTTAAACAATGCCACTTAATATAATGTTTACATACCCTACATTACCCATCTCATATGTATATACTGTACTCTATATCATCTACTGCATCTTGCCATCTTCATGTAATACATGTACCACTAGCCACTTTAAACTATGCCACTTTATGTTTACATACCCTACAGTACTCATCTCATATGTATATACCGTACTCTATACCATCTACTGCATCTGCCATGCCGTTCTGTACCACCACTCATTCATATATCTTTATGTACATATTCTTTATCCCTTTACACTTGTGTGTGTGTGTAAGGTAGTAGTTGTGGAATTGTTAGGTTAGATTACTTGTTGGTTATTACTGCATTGTCGGAACTAGAAGCACAAGCATTTCGCTACACTCGCATTAACATCTGCTAACCATGTGTATGTGACTAATAAAATTTGATTTGATTTGATTTGATTTAAAGTTAAAAATAAAATAAAAAGTAACACAATAAAATAACAATACCAAGGCTATATACAGGGGGTACCGGTACCGAGTCAATGTTCGGGGGTACAGGTTAGTTGCAGAGAAACAGAAGTGAAATTTACAAGAATACGAAATCAGAACTTTACAGAAGCGCCTAGAATAACCTCATGTTCAATCTGTTTATTGTCCACCCAGAGGGATATAGTCCTATGAACACAGTCCTATAACAACAATTATAAACTGGGTGGTTCGAGCCCTGAATGCTGATTGGCTGACAGCCGTGGTATATCAGACCATATATCACAGGTATGACAAAATATTTATTTTTACTGCTCTAATTACGTTGGTTACCAGTTTATAATAGCAATAAGGCACCTCGGGGGGTTTGTGGTATATGGCCAATATAACACGACTAAGGGCTGTATCCAGGCACTCTGCGTTGTGCATAAGAACAGCCCTTAGCCGTGGTATATTGGCCATATACCCCCCCCCCTAGTGCCTTATTGCTTAAACAGACAACTTCTTTATCAGAAGCACATACACTGTGTACTAGAATGTGTGGAGATACAGGGTAGGTAAAAAGAGAAAAGGAGAGCATGAGAGACAGAAATAGAAAAAGACAGAGACAGAGAGAAAAGGGGAACAGAGAAAGAGGAGAAAGACACGTGCAACGCTAACTTTAACCCTACCCAGTATACCCATGGTTGACAGTGCTGGCTACATCACCATGGGAACCTGAGCTCTGTTCCACAGTGATGTAAGATTCCACTTGAGGAGGAACACAATCCCTGCCCACCAGATGTGTGTGTGTGTGTATGTATCCCAGTCTTACCAGATAATTGTCCACAGCTAAGCATGGCCAGGTCTTTGCAAGAACGATAAATTGTTATGCTTAGTCTAGCCAACAATCTACAACAAATGTCAGAGAGCTAAGCAACCTAGGCCTAGGGGCCTATTCATGAGAGGCTTCTGCTGGTACTTTTCTATTCAGAAACCAAATAGATAACCTATGATCTTATCTGTATTTGATCTGCCCTTGAATAATTTCATACTAGGGATGTGAAAGGGACATAACAGCCAAACAAAGTGCATTTTCACACACAGGTCTGAGCCAGGGGTTTCCAACATTTTCTAGAACGAGAGCTACTTAAAAAGAATGAAAGGTTGCGAGCTACTCATTTTTTAAAAGCGTTCAAACAGGCACATTCTTCTCTTCTGTCAATATACCTGTGAAAATAATGGTTAGCAACCCGTATTTGGAATGACTGGCCCCTCAAAATGATATTTGGTATTTTCCCCAAATTCTGTTTTCTCAGTTTTATTTTTCCTGGTCTGGGATTTTTTCTAAATATTTTAGTCTCAATATTACAATTATTCATAGAGACACAACAAAAATGTATGTTCTGAGTCCATGTCAATTCTTAAAATCACACCAGAAGACCATTTTTCAGGTCTGGGTATAAAAAACGAACAGTTTGGGGTTTTTGTGTTGTTCCCCTTTAAATTGCCCAACTGGAAAGTGAGGAATGTGTTGGTCTAGCGATGTTTCTGCTGTTTGGCCTACTGCTGCAGCACATGTCATGGCACAGTTTGTTAAACAATGGCCACCAAATTGATACACACAATCGTAATATAGTTATGTCAGGTATGCCTACTTTACAGTTAACATTTCATTGAGAATGTTTTAGAAGAAAATCTTTCTCTACGCACAAGACGGTTATCATTAGCAGCGCTAACTGGCTACATACGGAGTGATAAACGCACGCACCAGACAGACATACGGGTAATATTGCTGGGAATTAATTGTGAGTTATTGTGTTACGTTAAGCCAATAGTGGCTAAAAACGACTGGGATAATGTCAAATGTGGCTTTGATTGGATAGTAGCCAGGAGCTGTATATTTATGACAGTTTGCGATGAAAAGAATGCATGTACTTTCAGAATTGCTTGGCGAGCTACTCGTAGGTAGCTACTTACTGGTGCTCGTGATCTACCAGTTGGAGACCCCTGTTTTGAGCTATAGTTTGAATCAGAGTTCGATTATTTATGACATTGTGTTTTTTTCGTCCGGTTGGATTTACATTGCAAAATGTCAAACAAACTAAAATGCCTAAACAAAACCGTGTTCATGCAAGTAATTTGTTTTTTTTTGTTGTTGAAAAATGCTCACATTAAAATCCATCTATTTTGTGTCACAAACTTCATATTACTTTCGCTTGGGTCTTCCAACAACGCGCGGGAGGAACTGCGCTCTAACTGCGTCATGACTACGCTATAATCACGGGTATAGCCCCATCCCAGTCTCCCCTAATCTGCATCGGATGTGATCTTAAATGCGCTGCTTGCAACTCACATAACGCTTCATAGATATGAAATGATGGTACGGTGTGCATTTCATCAAATACTCACAGTCAAACAACCAATAATAATGCCCCGCTTCTGGGTTCTTTTCCTGTGTTTGGTCCGGACTGCGTTCTCACCTACAGCGAACCGCACCATGGCACGCATGTAATTGGACCGAGGCCACTCTTTTTGAGCGAACCACAGTGCGTTGTTTATTGCGCTCCCGAGTGCAGATAGTTCAGTTAATTTGGACTGGTGTGAACACTAAGGGGGAAACATGCTAGAATTCGGGGGAAAAACGCTCCAAACCAATTTGGTATGAAAGCCCCCTAACTCTAGATAATAGTATTTATCATGACAGACAGGGTCTCTGAAGGTTTTGTAACTATGCAGCTCTGCTGCTTATCAGTTTCCTCCATCTCTCTTCCATCACTCCTGCATCTCTATCTCCTTTCACTCGGACAACAATAAAAAGGTCAATAGAGCATTGGCCTGGAAAGGGCAGAGGCCACAGAACTATTTATTTATTTTACCTTTATTTAATTAGGCAAGTCAGTTAAGAACAAATTCTTATTTTCAATGACGGCCTAGGAACGAACAGTGGGTTAACTGCCTTGTTCAGGGGCAGAATGACAAATTTGTACCTTGTCAGCTCGGGGACTCGAACTTGCAACCTTTCGGTTACTAGTCCAACGCTCTAACCACTAGGCTACACTGCTGGGGTGTGTGTGTTGTTGGTGTGTGGCGGGGGAGGGTGGGGTCGCTGTTGAGATGACAGCTTTGGACCAACACGGCCAACTCCTCTTTGTTGAAAATTCTAACAAAAGTAGCTGTAGAGAAGAGTGACAGAGTGGCATTGTGAAGTTTCCCTCCTTAGAGGGGATAAAAGCTATTGGCTGTAAATCTCTATGGTCCTGAGGATAAAAGAATGCCGACACCCCAGGAAGGCCTATTAAACCATGTTAATGCTCCACCGCTATACAGCCCATCACAAGGAGCTTAAATACTAATCAAACATGGTTATGTTTAAACCATCTATACAGTACACCTACAACACAAAAAGGCTTAAATATATAAGAAAGGGTGTGTGTATTGTAACTATGCAGCTTTGCTGCTTAGCCGTTTCCTCCATCACTCCTGCATCTCCTCTCACTCGGACAACAATAAAGGTCAAGAGAGCATTGGCCTGGAAAGGTCAGAGGCCACAGAACTATTCTGGGGTGTGTGTGTTGGTGTGTGGCGAGGGAGGGTGGGATCACTGTTGAGATGACAGCTTTGGACCAGGGTTTGTGTGATGGTGGATTGTCATGGGATGTGGTGGTGCAGATTGGATGGGGGCCGTCCTCCCCCCCAGCAATAAGAGACAGACAGACAGACGCACACAAACTTCAAGTCCTCTTCCTACAGTTCTCTGTGCAGAAAAAATCAGAAGACAAAGCCACTTGCTCCAGAAAAGCATGGGCACTCTTCTCCTCAATAATAATATGTAACAGTTACTAGTTTTAGCAACAGAAACAGACTGTTTGAATTAGAGGTTGGCCGATTAATTAGGGCCGATTTCATAACAATCGGTAATCGGCCTTTTTGGACGCCGATTACATTGCAATCCAAGAGGAGACTGCGTGGCCACCTGTTACGCGAGTGCAGCATCTAAATGACCTTGTGGCTGCAAGGAGCCAAGGTAAGTTGCTAGCTAGCATTAAACTTATCTTGTATTTTTATTTTTATTTTTTATCTTCACATAAATCAGTAGTTAACTACATATGGTTTATGATATTACTAGATTAAGTAGCTTGTTCTGCATTGCATATAATCAATGCGGTGCCTGTTACATTTATCATTGAATCACAGCCTACTTTAACTTCGCCAAACGGGTGATTATTTAACAAAAGCGCATTCGTGAAAAAAAAAACACAATCGTTGCACAAATGTACCTAACCATAAACATCAATGCCTTTCTTAAAAGCATTACACAAGTATATATTTTTAAACCTGCATATGTAGTTAAAATAAATTAATGTTAGCAGGCAATATTAACTAGGGAAATTGTGTCACTTCTCTTGTGTTCAGTGCAAGCAGAGTCAGGGTATATGAAGCAGTTTGGGCAGCCTGGCTCGTTGCGAACTGTGTGAAGACAATTTCTTCCTAACAAAGACCGTAATTCATTTGCCAGAATTGTACATAATTATGACATAACATTGAAGGTTGTGCAATGTAACAGCAATATTTAGACTTAGGGTTGCCACCCGTTCGATAAAATACGGAACGGTTCCGTATTTCACTGAAAGAATAAACGTTTTGTTTTCGAAATGATAGTTTCTGGATTTGACCATATTAATGAACAAAGGCTCGTATTTCTGTGTGTTTATTATAACTAAGTATATGATTTGATATTTGATAGAGCAGTCTGACTGAGCGGTGGTAGGCAGCAGCAGGCTCGTAAGCATTCATTCAAACAGCACTTTACTGCGTTTGCCAGCAGCTCTTAGCAATGCTTGAAGCACAGCGCTGTTTATGACTTCAAGCCTATTAACTCCCGAGATTAGGCTGACAATACTAAAGTGCCTATAAGAACATCCAATAGTCAAAGGTATATGAAATACAAAATGGTATAGAGAGAAATAGTCCTATAATTCCTATAATAACTACAACCTAAAACTTCTTAACTGGGAATATTGAAGACTTACGTTAAAAGGAACCACAAGCTTTCATATGTTCTCTTATTCTGAGCAAGGAACTTAAACGTTAGCTTTTTTACATGGCACATGTCGCACTTTTACTTTCTTCTCCAACACTGTTTTTGCATTATTTAAACCAAATTGAACATGTTTCATTATTTATTTGAGACTAAATTGATTTTATTGATGTATTATATTAAGTTAAAATAAAGTGTTCATTGTTCATTCAGTATTGCTGTAATTGTCCTTATTACAAATATATATATATATTTTTTAAAAGATCGGCCGATTAATCGGTATCTACTTTTTTTGGTCCTCCAATAATCAGTATCGGCGTTGAAAAATCATAAAATCGGTCAACCTCTAGTTTGAATTGAACAAGAGTCAAGACTACAGCACTTAGTTTATGTACTGTTGGTGGAGACAGATCTGTTAAAACACTAAATACTCTTAACCTTTGAGATACAGAACAGAGGCAACACGGCCAACTCTTCTTTGTTAAAAATTCTAACAAAAGTAGCTGAATAGAAGAGTGACAGAGTGGCATTGTGACGTTTCCCCTCAGAGGGGATAAGAGCTATTGGCTGTAAATCTCTAGTCCTTTTCATTACAGCAGCTGTGGCTGGTGTTGCTGTTGCAATTCATTAGTTGACTCTGTGGGGGGGCACTATTTAAACACAATAGACCCCGACTGTCGCTGACTGAGTTTGAGGATGAAAGAATGCCGACACCCTAGGAAGGTCTATTAAACCATGTTAATGCTCCACCGCTATACAGCCCATCACAAAGAGCTTAAATACTAATCAAACATGGTTATGTTTAAACCATCTATACAGTACACCTACAACACAAAAGGGTGTGTGTGTGTGTGTATTGCAACTATGCAGCTTTGCTGCTTATCTGTTTCTTCTCCATCGCTCTTCCACTCCTGCATCTCTATCTCCTCTCACTCGGACAACAATAAAGGTCAAGAGAGCATTGGCCTGGAAAGGTCAGAGGCCACGGAACTATGCTGGGGTGTGTGTGTTGGTGTGTGGCGGGGGAGGTTGGGGTCGCTGTTGAGATGACAGCTATACCATCTATACAGTACACCTACAACAAAAAAGGGCTTACATACTAATGAAAGACAGCAGGCAGAAAGGGTGTGTGTAGTGTATTGCAACAGAGCAGCTATCTATGGAATCCAAGCCTATATTGTACAGTACACATAGACTAAGCACCGCTCACTACAAACACTAACACAGTGGAGTTGACTAAACAGTATATTCACATGGTCCTATCAATGTAAAGAATCCAAACATGGATATGAATTCCCCGTGTAAATATACAGTTGAAGTCAGAAGTTTACATACACCTTAGCCAAATGCATTTAAACTCAGTTTCACAATTCCTGACATTTAATCCTAGTAAAAATTCCCTGTCTTAGGTCAGTTAGGATCATCACTTTATTTTAAGAATGTGAAATGTCAGAATAATAGTAGAGAGAACGATTTATTTCAGCTTGTATTTCTTTCATCACAGTGTATTGATGTCACCGTAACAGCCCTATTTGTGACCGTTGTATTCTGTTACCTAAGCATTGAAGCCTGCTTACTTACCTGCCTGCGCCCCAGGCTGGAATGGAATGTTATTCAGAGAAATGGAACATGCACGTGAGCGATTCAGTGATCGCACTCTGAGCCACAGAAGTTACACCAACACACGGTGACACTGTCTTTCTTTTCTTCATTTCCCTTGCTCTTCTCTCTCTGAGGTCCAGAGACACGTTGTGACCCAGCACAGCAGTGTAAACTTAGTCACATGTTGCCTACGGCGGGCAAACACACCACAATCCGCGTCAGAGTTTGGTAAGACTGCGACCCGTGTCCTGGGCGGTTCTTCCATGACCAGGCAAGAACCGCCCAGGGAAAACACGCCCAAAACCTGCCCCCTCTTTTAGTTGGCTCCTGGATGCTTCTCTTTCTATTGGCTTGGCTACATCCTCATTCTACGTGTCGCAGTAGCTGCTTACTTCCTCATTCTACGGGGTTGCAGTAGCAGCCAGTTTTTGAACTCCAAAGAAAAAAGGTACACTACATGATCAAAAGTATGTGGACACATCTGCTAGTTGAAAATTTAATTCCAAAATCATGGGCATTAATAATGAGTTGGTCCCCCCCTTGCTGCTATAATAGCCTCCACTCCTCTGGGAAGGCTTTCCACTAGATGTTGGATTATTGCTGCAGGGACTTGCTTCTATGCAGCCACAACAGCATTAGTGAGGTCGGCCACTGATGTTGGGCGATTAGGCCTTGCTCGCAGTCACCGTTCCAATTCATCCCAAAGGTGTTCGATGGGGATGAGGTCAGGGCTCTGTGCAGGCCAGTCAAGTTCATCCACACCAATCTCGACAAACCATTTCTGTATGGACCTCGCTTTGTGCATGGGGCCATTGTCATGCTGAAACAGGAAAGGGCCTTTCCCAAACTGTTGCCACAAAGTTGGAAGTACAGAATCATCTAGAATTTTATGCTGTAGCGTTAACATTTCCCCTTACTGGAACTAAGGGGCCTCGTCCGAACCATGAAAAACTATCCCAGACCATTATTCCTTCTCCAACAAACTTTACAGTTGGCACTATGCATTGGGGCAGGTAGCGTCCTCCTGGCATCCGCAAACAGAGATTTGTTGGACTGCCAGATGGTGAAGCGTGATTCATCACTCCAGAGAACGCATTTCCACTGCTCCAGAGTCCAATGGCGGCAAGCTTTACACCACTCCAGCCGACGCTTGGCATTGCGCATGGTATTTCTTAGGCTTGTTTACTGCTGCTCGGCCACGGAAAACTATGTCATGAAGCTCCATACGAACAGTTCTTGTGCTGACGTTGCTTCCAGAGGCAGTTTGGAACTCTGTAGTGAGAGTGTTGCAACGGAGGACAGGTGATTTTTATGCGCTACACGCTTCAGCACTCGGTGTTCCTGTTCTGTGAGCTTGTGTGGCCTACCACTTCGCGGCTGAGCCGTTGTTGCTCCTAGACGTTTCCACCTCACGATAACAGCACTTACAGTTGACCGGAGCAGCTCATAGCAGGGCAGAAATTTGACGAACTGACTTGTTGGAAAGCTGGCATCCTATGATGGTGCCACATTGAAAGTCACTGAGCTCTTCAGTACAGGCCATTCTACTGCCAATGTTTGTCTATGAAGATTGCATGGCTGTGTGCTCGATTTTATACACCTGTCAGCAATGGGTGTGGATGAAATAGCCGAATCCACTAATTTGAAGGGATGTCCACATACATTTGTATATATAGTGTATGTACATGTGGTGCTATCGCTCCTGAATATAAACCCGTAAAGTTGACAAACCCCTGTAACTGTATTGTATACACAACCAACCATAAGTATGTTTGAAACGTGTGAAAACCTTTCTACTACTGTTAGTTTCCAAGTTGTACTGAGTGCTAGAAGAAATTGTTCTTTTTAGCTGATCTAGCTAACATTAGCTAGCAATGCTAACTAGCTTAGTCAAAGGTACAGATGTAGCATAGCAATGCAAAGTTACTCCCCGTAATATAAATTAAGGCAAGGTCAATGCATAGCAGTTAAAATGATTGTTACTGGCCTCGTTTAGGGATAGTGAGGAGTAACGTTGGTTCCCCCATTATAATCATAATTCTCACAAAGTCAATTTTCAGACATTCTCCCCACCCTTTTGATGAATTTGATCAAATTAGTGTTTTGCATGTTTTTGCTTTTTACTTGAAGTGATATACATTTTTGGGCCTGTATCCCAAAAATGTCCTTTTTAAGTTATAATCAAATCAACAACACTTACCTTTCAATACTCGGTGGAAGAAGTAAGGTCATTGTGCAAATAGTGTGGGATAGACCATAAGGGCTCAAACATAGACCTTGTCATCAGGCTGAGAGAAGATGAAGACCCAAGCTACATAAGACAAGGTCTTTCAGCAGGTCTGGGGTGCATCAGGTAATTAAAATGTCCTTTTGGTCGTTGACTGTTAGTGTATAAACCATAGTTGTTCAACTCTATTTTTCAGCAATACCTGCTTATAGTGAATAATTGCATGAATTGATTGTAAAAGCACACACTTTGTATTACGCTAGCTACTTAATCCTTCTCCTGAAAAATATTGCAAGATGGCGTCGACAGAGGGTCGCCTCGCTTCTAATCCTTAGGAAACTATGTAGTATTTCGTTTAAAAAATAAATAATTATTTCTTACATTGTTAGCCCAGAAAATCTTTAGTGTTATTACATACAGCCGGGAAGAACTATTGGATATCAGAGCGACGTCAACTTACCAGCACTACAACCAGGAATTCAACTTTCCCGAAGCGGATCCTATGTTTGAACCACCCAAGGCATTCGAACTGATTCCAGAGGCTGACCCAAAACAACTCCTTCACAGGAGAGGTAGACGAGTGGCCTTCTGGTCAGACTTCAGAGGTGCACACATCACCCACCACTCCCCGAGTATTTTACTCGCTAATGTCCAGTCTCTAGATAACAAGGTAGACAAAATTAGGGCTAGGGTTGCTTTCCAGAGACATCCGGGATTGTAACATACTCTGTTTCACAGAAACATGGGGGACATGCTCTCTGGGGACATGCTGTCGGAGTCGGTACAGCCACCGGGATTCTTTGTCGCGCTGACAGGAATAAACAACTCTCAGGGAAGAAGGGCGGGGTGTATATTTCATGATTAATGACTCATGGTGTAATTGTAACAACCTACAACATACAGGAACTCAAGTCCTTCTGTTCACAGGACCTAGAATTCCTCAAATCAAATGCGGTCAGTATTATCTCCCAAGAGAATTCTAGTTGGTTATTGTCACTGCGGTGTATATCCCCCCAAGCCGAGACCATGATGGCCCTCAAGAAACTCCACTGGACTATATGCAAACTGGAAACCATATATCTGGAGGCTGCATTTATTGTAGCTGACGATTTTAACAAAGCAAATTTGAGAACAAGGCTACCTAAATTCTATCAGCATATCGATTGCAGTATCTGGGCTGGCAAAACACTGGATCACTGCTACTCTAACTTCCGCGATGCATACAAGGCCCTCCCCCAGCCTCCGATCGGGAAAATCCGACCACGTCTCCATTTTGCTTCTCCCATCCTATAGACAAACTCAAACAGGATGTACCCATCACAAGGACCATTCAATGCTGGTCTGACCAATCGGAATCCACGCGTCAAGATTGTTTTGATCACGCGGACTGGAACATGTTTGGGGTAGCCTCAGAGAATAATATAGATGTATACGCTGATTCAGGGAGATTTATAAGGAAGCGCATAGGATATGTTGTTCCCACTGTGACTTAAAACCTACCCTAACCAGAAACCTTGGAAAGATGGCAGCATTTGTGTAAATCTGAAAGTGCGAACCACCGCATTTAGCCATGGAAAGATGACCGAGAATATGTGTAACAGTGTAGTTATTCCCTCCGCAAGGCAATCAAACAAGCGAAACATCAGTATAAGGACAAAGGGGAGTCGCAATTCAACGGCTCAGACACGATACGTACAGTTGAAGTCGGAAGTTTACATACATTTAGGTTGGAGTCAATTAAAACTTGTTTTTCAACCACTCCACACATTTCTTGTTAACAAACTATAGTTTTGGCAAGTTAGGTAGGACATCTACTTTGTGCATGACACAAGTATGTTTTCCAACAATTGTTTACAGACAGATTATTTCACCTAATCACAATTCCAGTGGGTCAAAAGTTTATATACACTAAGTTGACTGTGCCTTTAAACAGCTTGGAAAATTCGCAAAATTTATTTCATGGCTTTAGAAGCTTTGTATTGACTCAAATGATGTCAATTAGCCTAATGGAGGTGTACCTGTGGATGTATTTCCAGTCCTACCTTCAAACTCATTGCATCTTTGCTTGACATCATGGGAAAATCAAAAGAAATCAGCCAAGACCTCAGAAAATAAATTGTAGACCTCCACAAGTCTGGTTCATCCTTGGGAGCAATTTTCAAATGCCTAAAGGTACCACGTTCATCTGTACAAACAATAGTATGCAAGTATAAACACCATGGGACCAGGCACCCGTCATACCGCTCAGGAAGGAGACGCGTTCTGTCTCCCAGAGAATTAACGTACTTTGGTGCGAAAAGTGCAAATCAATCCCAGAACAACAGCAAAGGACCTTGTGAAGATGCTGGAGGAAACAGGTACAAAAGTATCTATATCCACAGTAAAACTAGTCCTATATCGACATAACCTGAAAGGCCGCCCAGCAAGGAAGCCACTACAAAACCGCCATAAAAAAGCCAGACTACGGTTTGCAACTGCACATGGGGACAAAGATCGTACTTTTTGGAGAAATGTTCTTTGGTCTGATGAAATAAAAATAGAACTGTTTGGCCATAATGACCATCGTTATGTTTGGAGGAAAAAGGGGGAGGCTTGCAAGCCGAAGAACACCATCCCAACCGTGAAGCACGGGGATGGCAGCATTATGTTGTGGGGGTGCTTTGCTGCAGGAGGGACTGGTGCATTTCAAAAATAGATGGCATCACGAGGGAGGAAAATTATGTTAAAGCTTGGTCGCAAATGGGTCTTCCAAATGGACAATGACCCCAAGCATACTTCCAAAGTTGTGGCAAAATGGCTTAAGGACAACAAAGTCAAGGTATTGGGGTGGCAATCACAAAGCCCTGACCTCAATCCCATAGAAAATTTGTGGGCAGAACTGAAAAAGCGTGTACAAGCAAGGAGGCCTACAAACCTGACTCAGTTACACCAGCTCTGTCAGGAGGAATGGGCCAAACTTCACCCAACTTATTGTGGGAAGCTTGTTGAAGGCTACCCGAAACTTTTGACCCAAGTTAAACAATTTAAAGGCAATGCTACCAAATACTAATTGAGGGTATGTAAACTTCTGACCCACTGGGAATGTGATGAAAGAAATAAAATCTGAAATAAATAATTCTCTCTACTATTCGAGTCACGTGACTTAAACTCGAGTAAAACTCACGTCGCAAATGTTGAGATTTGAGACAATTTTTTTTAACACTTGACAGTCGACTTGGACTAGAGCATCTATGACTCAGGACTTAACTTGGACTTGAGCTGTAACACCGCTGCTGAGCCGGCAGATGAGGAAAAAAATTGTGCACTGTCTTATACTTTCACCGCGTGTCGCTTGAAAATATGCACTCTCAGCATGGGTTTCCATGAATGTTTATTCTCAGCCAACCACAGACCTCCAATGTAGTGGGCGGGGGGAAACACTTGATTCTAATTAGAGATCTCACAATGTCAGTCAAACTGTAGCTGTACTATCAACACTAGCTATAAATCATCATTTGGGTGGCCTTTCTATTAGTAATGATGATTCAAACAACATTAATTTCATTATCTGTGAAGTTTATTACGTAGGCCTATGTACTGTAACAGAAAATATAACCTACATTTAATTTTTTTTTATTGAAATTGGTATAAAAACACAACACTCGGTGCGCTGGAATTCCATAACTACTAGACTGGCTATGACAGTCATTCTGACTGCTGATATTTCAAAATTGTGTAATTGCTAAATCAAAGCATTTAATAAGATAAATTAGGTCATAAGAAACCTCAGGACACCAAATGTAAATTGTAATTGTTAAGAAAATGTATTGATTGATCCAGAAGCGAATAGAGTGTAAATACTAAAATAAGTTGCCTGCCCAGCTGGCCAATTCAAACTACACTGAAACAAATTTCACACATATAATAATATATGTGGCCTAAAAACAAGATTAAATTGACAATAGTCTGACGGGTAACAATATTACCCGTTCCTCATGTGAGTACTGGCGACAATCACCAATTGCTATTTGGGAAAAATATCCTTTCTATACTGAACAAAACAGAAACGCAACATGTAAAGTGTTGGTCCCATGTTTCATGAGCTGAAATAAAAGATCCCAGAAATGTTCCACATCCAGCCTCTTCACATATGGGATCGTTTGAGACCAGCCATCCGAACAGCTGATGAAACTGAGGAGTATTTCTGTCTGTAATAAAGCCCTTTTGTGGGGAAAAACTCATTCTGATTGGCTGGCCCTGGCTCCCCAGTGGGTGGGCCTATGCCCTCCAAGGCCCACCCACAGTAGCGTCCCTGCCCAGTCATGTGAAATCCATAGATTAGGGTCGAATTTATTTATTTCAATTGACTGATTACCTTATATGATCTGTAACTCAGTAAAATCTTTGAAATTGTTGCATGTTCCGTTTATATTTTGGTTCAGTATATTTTCTTCTGCTATATTCATACTGTAAAATATGTGTTGACTGTGGTAGGGCAGCAGAATATAAGCCTGTGATGTCTGCTAAATGAACAAGCTGATTTCATTGGCATGCCACAGCCATATAGCCTCGACTACGAAGCAGATAAAACTCAAGAACATGCTATTCTGTTCTTATGAAATAAATTGTCTTGTATCATGTTTTTACTGACCTTTCAAAAATATATCAATTAATATTTCAATTAGGTTGTGTATATTAAATGGATTTATTAGACTGGCGGCTATTGGTACTTCTACTGTTAAATATGCATAGGGTCATTTTGACCGCCATGGCACTGAGGATGAAATGCTCAGAAAGTTTGACATCTATCTAATAGTACTGATAGTATAAAACACACATATTTAGGAAAAGTCAGGGACAGTTGGTTTCAAGGTTTTTATTGAAATTAAGTTATTGAAATGACAATATTGAAAATGGTCAGATTGACCGCCTTGGTGGTTCTAGTGTTAACCACTGACTTGAGGACTCAAAACCTAAAATTAGGGACTTGTGACTTGACCTCAGCTCTGGAACTTGGGACTTGACACTTGCCCATTATTACTTGGGACTTGACTCGAGACTCAAAAGGTTAAGACTTGAGACTTGGTCCCATCTCTGCCTTGATCTATGACATGAAATACTGATCCACACAAACACAGTAAAATGTTTTAGAGGCAGTGCCTTATATAATCATTTTGTTTTTACTGTACTGTGCAGGGCAAGGATATCTTTGTGGCAGATCTGTATGTGACACCTGGGTGCCTTCCATTGGAGCAGACCCTTTCACCACTTTGCCTGTAAGTAAAAGCATAAAATATGGCCGGCATTTAAATCATTTAAATACAATTTGACTCACATCTGCCAGTTGACGTCCAATACACTTCCAGAAGTACTAATTGGTAACCGACTAGATATCAAATGAGTAATGTGGTTTCAAATGAACGATGGACATTCTGTATTTAATTTCAGTCTGATGATCATGTGAACGAATCTGTCATCAAGCTATGTGTAAGTGGTTTGAATATCATTGCAGTATGTAGTTACAGTATATTTATTTTTTATTAAAATCATTCTATTAAAACATTTATTTATTTTCATTGTATGGCATTATAACCAACTAACTGATGAGCTTTCTGAATTGTATAAAACATTATAATTGTACTGTAGGCCTTGAAGCCACTGCAGAGGGTCGTCTACTTTCTTGACTCTGTATGCTTGGAGAACAGATTGCTTGGATTCGGTGACATATCATATGTTGCTGTGTGCAGCTTTAGTTGAGTTATATTTGTGTTGCGCAGTTGGCTAGATAAAGATGATGTGCTTTGTTAGAACACAAAGTCCTCTTCTGCAGACCGTTGGTATATAGTGTTAATTTCACACAATTCCAGTCATGTTCTAGAACCTTTCATTGTGTTTGTGTGTTAATGTTGTATTCTCCTTAAGTGACAATGCCCTCGAAGCCAGTGTTTGGAGGATATATTGGAACGGGTGTTGGGTGTTAGGGCCGAGACAAAGTCGAGGGCTGGCAAAACGTGCCAATATATCCTCCAAAACACCGGCTTCGAGGGCATTATCACTTTTATACAACGGGTTAGCAACATATTCAAATAATGATTGACAGTTTTTCAGTAAAAATGTTATTTTGATTAATTTATTCATACTATTTTATCCTTCCACAAGATATACTCCAGATACAAATCTAGGGTTGGTACCCAAGCTGGCTGGTTGTTCGTTCCATCTGTTCGGTTGCCAGTCGTTCAGTCTGTTTGTTTTGCATCTATAGACGCGACCCAGTTGTTCGTTCTAAATGTTCTATTGCCATACTGACTGGCAACGTTCTTATCACTTGCTTGCTAGCTAGCCAACTACAGCTAACTTAGTCACGTCAAACAGTGCAGACTGATTAACAACAAAGTAGCTGCATTTACATAAGCTGTTTTCTAGTGACATTTATTTGGATACACCCATAAAAATAAGCTAATGATGTGCGATTTCATCTGGCATAGAAAAATGTGCTCTCTCGTCAGGTCGCTGTTGTTCAGAGGAGCTAGCTAACAACACGGCTAACACAATCACTTCAAACTGAGATGGAAAGACTGCAAAATAGCTGCAGTTTCATTTGATCTGTTTTCTATTGATATTTCTTTGTGTGTGTGTGTGTGTGTGTATATATATATATATATATATATATCCATAAAAATTATGCTGATTCATGATTTTGATTGGCTGAGAAAAGCTGCCTGTCTGTCTGATCCTGACTAGTTCATTACTATGCGACAAGTGGAGATTGAATTTGAATATTGAAACAATGTTGCAAATGTCGAAAAGACAGACAGCAAGGTTCATACAAATATCTGGTGTTGAAAACCAACTGTTAGTCTAAAAGAAGAAATGTGAGATAAATGTCAAGATGCTTTTATAGTGGAGATCAAGTTTATAAGTTGCCTGGCTGTGCTGATAAGACAGTGGATTGCACAGTCAGATGGAACAGAGTAAATAGGCATTTTAACATCATAGATTTAGCCGGTGGTAACTTGTGGAATAGACACAGCTGGAATGCGGTTTTAACCAGTCAGCATTCAGGATTAGACCCAGCCGTTGTATAATGCATCATAATAACTATGCCCCTTTCAGGGACATTGCACAGCGTATATCACTGGGTCAGTGGACTCATAGGTGGAGCAAACATTTTTTTTTACCAGCCTTCACATTATTTCAAACATTGCTGCATATCAACTCCTGCTGTCCACAAAGTGTTGATGTTTCTTTGTGTGTGTATAATTTTTTCCTCTTTAAATTTAGATGTAGCACAATTGTTTAGTATCATACATTTTGGTTTTTACAGTACGCACTGTACATGGCACTGGATGCCCTGTTTGACTTCTCCCAGGTTAGCTGAAATAACTGTCACCTTGAAATTAAAATGTCTACAGATCGCAATAATACTGAAAAATGTACCTTTTGTTGCGCTAGTCAATGGCAATCCACTCCCCCCCCTCGTTTCCACCGACATGCCAGCATTGAGAAAGTGATGGTGTGCCGTGTTGCTCGAACTCCAACACCAAAGGTTAAGTCAACAAATATCTGTACAAATTAGATTCCCCACAAAAAAGTCCTCAGAACTGTTGTGCGGAAGTAAGTTCTCATCAGTTCAACTGTATGGTAACTATGTACTGACAGCAAAGTGCACTGCCTATCTGATAACAGAAGTCTAAATGGCTGGTGCATGTCGAAACATTTAGGAAACACAGTGACTGGGATATACAGATGTCGGAGTTTTATGCAATACAGGAAATTTAAAGAGTGACCAAAAGCACTCTGTTGCTCATTAAGAAAAACGAGATTTCAGTCTTTGGTGTGTGGTTCGATGTGGCAGTTATTCATGTTTGTCCCCATGAGAAACCATAGTAACAAAGACAGTATCACTGACTCAAAATAGTCAGAATGAATTGAAGATACCTCAAGAAATCTGTAATTTAAAAAAAGGTCCAATGCAGCCAATATAAAATAATTTCTGGGTAACAATTAAGCACCTTACTGTGATTATTTTTTTTTTAACTGTCACAAATAAACAGAAATAGCTTCTTAGAAAAGGGCAATTTCTCAAGCAAGAATTTGCTATGACTGTCTGGGGCTGATCTGAGTAGGGAGGAAAAATCTGAAATGTGCTGCTATTGACAGAGAGGTTTGGAACTCTTGTTGGTCTATTAACTAATTTACCACATGATGATGTCAACATGGAAGGGAAAAACTCCATCCCACCAAAACAGGCTGAAATTTCCAAACAGCTCGTACATTAAAATGACATCATCATTTTCACAATTTCACAGTATTATTTCAAACTCATAGTGAGGAAATATACAGTATATAAAATACAAAAAAATCAAAAACGAACCCTCAAGTAAGTCACGATGAACTCACAAAACTCAGTTGACTGGCTATGACCAAAAGACCTGCATATACAATTTCATAAGACAAAATCTAAATCAAATACAAACAATACAACAAAAAATACAGCACTACACAAATTCAAAAATAATTACATTCCTCAATAAGAGATGGTCCCTAATCAATATTCTTTTGTGCCTGAGCAGCACCAGAACATCCAATTGTAATGTATTTTGTAGTTGGTTCCAGCAATGAGGTGCTTGAAAACTACACTGAACAAAAATATAAATGCAACATGTAAAGTGTTGGTCCCATGTTTCATTTTCCATACGCACAAAAAGCTCAGAAATGTGTTTACATCCCTTTTAGGGAGCATTTCTCCATCCACCTGACAGGTGTGGCATATCAAGAAACTGATTAAACAGCATGATCATTACACAGGTGCACCGTGTGCTGGGGACAATAAAAAGGCCACTAAAATATGCAGTTTTGTCACAAAACACAATGCCACAGATGTCTGAAGTTTTGAGAAAGTGTGCAATTGGCATGCTGACTGCAGGAATGTCCACCAGAGCTGTTGCCAAAGAATTGAATGTTCATTTTTATCCAACGTTTAAGAGAATTTGGTAGTACATCCAACCGGCCTCACCTGCAGACCACGTGTAACCACGCCAACCCAGGACCTCATCCGGCTTCTTCACCTGCGGGATCGTCTGAGACCAGCCACCTGGACAGCTGAAGAAAATGTATGCACAAACCGAATCAGGGAAACTCATCTGCGTGCTAGTCGTCCGAATCAGGGTCTTGACCTGACTGCAGTTCGGCGTCGTAACCTACTTCAAATGCTCACCTTCGATGGCCACTGGCATGCTGGAGAAGTGCGCTCTTCACGGAGAATCACGGTTTCAAAATGTACCAGGCAGATGGTAGACGTGGATGGCGTCATGTGGGCAAGTGGTTTGCTGACGTCAACGTTGTGAACAGTGCCCCATGCTGGTGGTGGGGTTATGGTATGGGCAGGCATAAGCTACGGACAATGAACACAATTGCATTTTATCGATGGCAATTTAAATGCACAGAGATACCATGATGAGATCCTGAGGACCATTGTCGTGCCATTCATCTGCCGCCATCACCTCATGTTTCAGCATGATAATGCACGGGCCCATGTAGCAAGGATCTGTACACAATTTCTGGAAGCTGAAAATGTCCCAGTTCTTCCATAGCCTGCACACTCACCAGACATGTCACCCATTGAGCATGTTTGGGATGCTCTGGATCGACGTGTACACCAGCGTGTTCCAGTTCCCGCCAATATCCAGCAACTTCGCACTGCCATTGAAGAGTGGGACAACATTCCACAGGCCACAATCAACAGCCTGATCAACTCTATGCAAAGGAGATGTGTCATGCTGCATGAGGCAAATAGTGGTCACACCAGATATAGACTGGTTTTCTGATCCAAACCCCTACCTTTTTTTAAGGTATCTGTGTCCAACAAATGCATATCTGTATTCCCAGTCATGTGAAATCCATAGATTTGGGCCTAATGAATTGCTTTAAAAATGGACCGATTTCCTTATATGAACTGTTATATTTTTATTCAGTGTAAGAGCGGATTTACCTAGTTCACAAACCTTGTGAAGGGGTTTGGTATTTTTATATTTTAACAGTGAAGTTGGAAGCTTGTTTAGTACAGCTTTGTTAACAAAAATGGAATAATGAAGTGAGCTATGGAAATGTTATGAGGACCAGACAACTTTTTGATACAGGATGCAGTAGAGTATTAAAACTGTCACCTGTATTAAAGCAAAGGGTGCTATATAGTAGACTGCATTCAAAGGTTTAATGTGGCTGCTGCAATCTGGTAAATGGTGACACCATTAGAGGTCGACCGATTATGATTTTTCAACGCCGATACCGATTATTGGAGGACCAACAAAAGTCGATACAGATTAAATAGTCCGATTTTTTAAAATGTATTTGTAATAATGACAATTACAACAATACTGAATGAACACTTTTCTTTTACCTTAATATAATACATCAATAAAATCAATTTAGCCTCAAATAAATAATGAAACATGTACAATTTGGTTTAAATAATGAAAAAACAAAGTGTTGGAGAAGAAAGTTAAAGTGCAAATGTGCCATGTAAAAAAGCTAACGTTTAAGTTCCTTGCTCAGAACATGAGAACATATGAAAGCTGGTGGTTCCTTTTAACATGAGTTTTCAATATTCCCAGGTAAGAAGTTTTAGGTTGTAGTTATTATAGGACTATTTCTCTCTATACCATTTGTATTTCATACACCTTTAACTATTGGATGTTCTTATAGGCACTTTAGTATTGCCAGTGTAACAGTAGAGCTTCCGTCCCTCTCCTCGCCCCTACCTGGGCTCGAACCAGGAACACGTCGACAACAGCCACTCGAAGCATCGTTACCCATCGCTCCACAAAAGCCGCGGCCTTTGCAGAGCAAGGGGAACAACTACTCCAAGTCTCAGAGCGAGTGACGTCACCGATTGAAATGCTATTAGCGCGCACCCCACTAACTAGCTAGCCATTTCACATCGGTTACACCAGCCTAATCTCGGGAGTTGATAAGCTTGAAGTCATAAACAGCTCAATGCTTGAAGCATTGCGAAGAGCTGCTGGCAAACGCACGAAAGTGCTGTTTGAATGAATGCTTACGAGCCTGCTGCTGCCTACCGTCGCTCAGTCAGATTGCTCTATCAAATATCAAATCATAGACTTAATTATAACATAATAACACACAGAATTACGAGCCTTTGATATGGTTGAATCCGGAAACTATCATTTCGAATACAAAACGTTTATTCTTTCAGTGAAATACGGAACCGTTACGTATTTTATCTAACGGGTGGCATCCCTAAGTCTAAATATTGCTGTTACATTGTACAACCTTCAATGTTATGTCATAATTATGTACAATTCTGGCAAATGAATTACGGTCTTTGTTAGGAATAAATGGACTTCACACAGTTCGCAACGAGCCAGGCGGCCCAAACTGCTGCATATACCCTGACTGCTTGCACGGAACGCAAGAGAAGTGACACAATTTCCCTAATTACACGAAATTCATGTTAGCAGGCAATATTAACTAAATATGCAGGTTTAAAAATATATACTTGTGTATTGATTTTAAAGAAAGGCATTGATGTTTTTGGTTAGGTTTGGTGCAACGACAGTGGTAAATCATCACCCGTTTGGAGAAGTAGGCTGTGATTCGATGAGAAATTAACAGCCACCACATCGATTATATGCAACGCAGGACACGCTAGATAAACTAGTAATATCAACCATGTGTAGTTAACCTCACTAGGGTATGTGGGACGGTAGCGTCCCACCTCGTCAACAGCCAGTGAAACTGCAGGGCGACAATTTCAAAACAACAGAAATCCCATAATTTAAATTCCTCAAACATACAAGTATTTTACACCATTTTAAAGATACACTTGTTGTAAATCCAGCCAAAGTGTCCGATTTCAAAAAGGTTTTACGACGAAAGCACACCAAACGATTATGTTAGGTTAGAGCCAAGTCACAGAAAAAGACAGCCATTTTTCCAGCCAAAGAGAGGAGTAACAAAAAGCAGAAAGAGATAAAATTAATCACTAGCCTTTGATGATCTTCATAGGACTTCATGTTACACAATCCATGTATGTTTTGTTTGGTAAAGTTCATATTTATATCCAAAAATCTAAGTTTAGGCGGGATGCTACTGTCTCACTTGGCAAAAAGCCAGAGAAAATGTAGAGCGCCAAATCCAAATTAATTACTATACAAATTACTATAAAAATCAAACTTTCATTAAATCACACATGAAAGATACCAAATTAAAGCTACACTGTTTGTGAATCCAGCCAATATGTCAGAATTCAAATAGGCTTTTCGGCGAAAGCAAACAATGCTATTATCTGAGTATAGCACCATTGTAAACAAAGAGAGAGAAGCATATTTCAACCCTGCAGGCGCGACACAAAACCTAGAAATACAAATATAATTCATGCCTTACCTTTGACAAGCTTCTGTTGTTGGCACTCCAATATGTCCCATAAACATCACAAATGGTCCTTTTGTTTGATTAATTCCGTCGAAAAAATCAAAAATTTATTTGGCGCGTTTGATCCAGAAAAACACCGGTTCCAAATTGTGAAACGTGACTACAAAATATCTCAAAGGTTACCTGTAAACTTTGCCAAAAAATGTCAAACTACTTTTGTAATACAACTTTTACGTAAATAATCGATAAAATTGAAGACAGGATGATCTGTGTTCAATACAGGATTAAAACCAACTGTAGCTAGCTTTCTGGTCAGCGCTTCTAACAAACAGGACACTTCGAGTGACCCTCCTTCAAGATGGCCGTACTTCTTCATTACACAAAGGATTAACCTCAACCAATTTCTAAAGACTGTTGACATCCAGTGGAAGCGGTAGGAACTGCAAGAAGGTCCCTTAGAAATCTGGTTTCCCAATGAAAACCCATTGAAAAGAGAGTGACCTCAAAAAAAAGAAAATTCTGAATGGTTTGTCCTCGGGGTTTCGCCTGCTAAATACGTTCTGTTATACTCAGAGACATGATTCAAACAGTTTTAGAAACTTCAGTGTTTTCTATCCAAATCTACTAATACTATGCATATCTTATCTTCTGGGGATGAGTAGCTGGCAGTTTAATTTGGGCATGCTTTTCATCCAAAATTCCAAATGCTGCCCCCTACCCAAGAGAAGTTAACTAGTGATTATGTTAAGATTGATTGTTTTTTTATAAAATAAGTTTAATGCTAGAAAGCAACTTACCGTGGCTTCTTGCTGCCCGTGTGTAACACGCAGGCTCCTCGTGGAGTGCAATGTAAGGCAGGTGGTTAGAGCGTTGGACTGGTAACCGGAAGGTTGCAAAAACGAATCCCCAAGCTGACAAGGTAAAAATCTGTCGTTCTGCCCCTGAACGAGGCAGTTAACCCACCGTTCCTAGGCCTTCATTGAAAATAAGAATGTGTTCTTAACTGACTTGCCTAGTTAAATAAAAGGTGTAAAAAAAACAAAAAAACAAAAAAAATAAAAATAAAAAAAATCGGCCAAACCGGTGTCCAAAAATACCGATTGTTATGAAAAATTGAAATCGGACCTAATTAAAATTGGCCATTCCGATTAAATCGGTCGACCTCTAGTCACCATAGTCAAGAAATGGCAGGAAAGATTACTGTACAATCTGCTTCCTGCTATTTAGGGAGAGGCTAGATCTATTTCTAAAAAAGAATCCCACTTTAAATCTCAGCTTTTTAACTAGCTCATCCGTATGTTTTTTAAACATTACATTTTTGTTAATCCAAATGGCCAGATATTTATAGGCGGGAACCCGATCGATGGGAGAACCATCCAATTAATAAATATGTAGTCCATCTGATTTTTTTTTTGCGAGAATTAGAAAAGAATACATATTTAGTCTTTCCTGGATTAAGTACAAGTTAAACCAACCAGAGCTCTCTGTAAGGCAACAACGTCAGATTGCAACTCCAACATAGCCTGGGCAACAGTTGGGGCAATGGCATACATAAGTGTCACCTGCATACATATGAATATTACAAGTTAACAGATAACTATTTATAGAAATAATATTGGTCGATGAGAACAGGTCCCAATACTGACCCCTGCTATACACCTTTAATATCCAGGAAACTACACTTGACACCTTCAGAAATCATAAATTGTGTCTTATCTGACAGATCATTCTCAAACCACTTGCAAGAAGCCTGATCCAGGCCTATTTCAGTCTTTGCATTATAATGTAATGGTCAACAGTGTCAAAGTCCTTGGAAAGGTCTATAAATAAGGCAGCACAATGGTTTTCATGATCTAAGCAATTTAACACATCTAGAACAAGTGTAGCAACTGAAACGATGCCATGTCCAGGTCTAACACCCGACTGGTGCACATTTAGAATAAAATGAGAAGTTTCAAAAGTTATTAGTTGAGAGTAGGCCAAGGATTCTAAAACTTTGGAAAGGCAAGATAACTACCGCCCAATTTATCTCCGCCTTTAGGTAGGGGGAGAACATGTGCCACTTTCCAGATCTTAGGGATAACACCTGAAATATAGGTTAATTATTCTGCAATAAGTGAGCCAGAGAGTTGCAGTAAAAAAGGATCAAAAGGATTACACCCTGTGGATGTTTTTTCTCTCCACTGATTTTTAACCATGCACTACATCATAGATGTAAAATAGTTGAAATGAAAATAGACATTCTCTATCTGGGTGTGCATCATTCTCTACAGTCTGTTTCAAGGTGAATAAAGGACTCTACTGGAATTAGAGGAATTTCCAGAAACAATTATTTCAAATAGATGGCCAGCTGAGGCAAAATGGTTATTAAAAGCACCCCAAATTTCCATTTGGTCTATTATGGGACCAGAGGCTATTATAACCTGACTACTTTCCAGATGTTGATTCGCACGATTCTCAGATACACAGTTCAGGAAGTATGTTGACTTTTCTTTGGTAACCAGAGACAGATATCGATTTCTCAAATGTCTCCCAGTCAGAAGTAGTATCAGTCAATCTAGCCTCAGCCCAAGCTAAATTTCTTTCCTGTAATTTTTCATACAATTCATGCGTGAACAAAGGGATTGATCTATCCTTCACGCGTAGTTTTTTTATACCAAGTTTTCAAAATTTTATACGGAGCATGCTTATTTACAACAGTTTTAACCCTCAAAGGCCGATGTTCGCGCCCCTGCGACAATCTATTTAGCATAATAATAAAAAATCCCATAAAAATCTGTCAGTTTAAACTAGAGATGTTTTTTTTGCATTGGATGCATCTCAATCCACCGCATCCGCCTATGTCGCTGCGGTCTTCTCACAAAATCGTCTGTAGCGTTCAAACGGTTTGGCCAACAAATTAGGGCTGGGCGATATTGCCAAAATATATCACGGTATTAAAAAAAAAAAAAAATTGATGGTATGACGGTATTATGTTTTTTAATAATAAAAGTTCTACATTTGCTTTATGAGTAGTGCGTGACCCTAGGGTGGCAACACATACATTCTACGTGATTTCCATTGGTCTTTCTCCATTCTGATTGAACAGTATAAAATACAACTTCAACCCAAAAAGTGTCATCAATTTCTGCATATGAGATCATTTCCACACTGCCACGTAGGGCTGCACGATATCTGGGCCTTATTTTGAACCAAATGTTGCAATTTGACTTGCGATTTAGAGCAAAACACTTGGGTTAACTGTTGGAATCATGGAAATAGAATGTCTATTCTAATTATATAGTTAGAATACAGTGTTGTTTGACATGACAACGAATGAAAATGCCAGGGAGGAGTTATTGTGACAGGGTATGAACTAGTGTTGATAGGTTGTTTCCTAGGGGACCCTATAATCTTTGGCTACATTGAATGTTTTCTTTTAGCTACTTCATGTAGCTAACATTTTCTTGCTTTGCGTATTACTCTTTAAATTTATAAGATACTGTTGCAGAAACAACATGCTGATTTAGGTCTACACCATCACTATTATTATCAGGCTGTATAGCTAACTACGCTTGCTCTTGCTCAGTACATTTATTAGCTAGCTAGCGATTAGCATTGGCGGCTAACAATCAGTGGCGCACAAGATTTAGGAACAACTTGCTAAGACAAACTAGCTGTTTGCAGATGTAAGAAACACAAGCTAATAGTGTAATTATAGAATGCTGGTAGATTTATATTAAAAAGCAAAGTGACAACTGCATCGTTGTCATCAACATTGTTGCATATGCTGCATTGACCATGAAGACTGAACGCAAGTGTCTCGTGTGCGAGGAACAACAAATGCGCTCATTGAGTGAGACAGGAGCCAGGGCAAGGTCTGTGTGGAAAGCGGCATGGAGAGAGGGTGGAGAGAGATGACTCAAGTAGCGAAGTAACCTATAAAAATGGACGTTACACACTGCCTATCACATTTAACAAACCAAACATTCAAGTACTGTTATAGAAGGTAAAGTAAAAACCCAAACCGGTCCGTGCATAAATACCGGTACATTGCAAAAAACGGTATTCCCGCCCAGCCCTACTACAAACGATGGAAAGATGAAACTCACAAACACATATGTCAGTTGTTTTACTCTAGGATGCCCACAGGCCTCACAAGACTTGTGCGATGTTCCCCCAGTACCAGGGGGGGAACATACATTTAATTTATGTATATATGGAGAAGGTAAAGTGCCAAAATTCTGGGGTTAAATACATGTATAATTTTCTTTCTTTTCCCCCTCATATCTCTCAGATATAGGACAGACACCGCAGTCCCCTCAAAAAAATCTGAAGGAAGTTTGTTCTGTTGTTCCATGTAGTGAATCTGTTATTCAATGTGTTTGTATGGGCTAACAGCAGTAAGGCCAAAATAATTGTTCATAAAAAGAAATAAAAAAATATGTTTACATTTTTTATACTTCAAGTGGTTTTAAAATTCTAAATCAAATAGCAAAATGATCCTTGGTATGACCGTCTTAAAACAACTCCATATAGCTTAGTAGAACCAAATCCAATACATTACTGAGTACCAATATCCATATTTTCAAGAATAGTGGTGGCTGCATCATGTTATGGGCATGCTTGTAACCGTTAAGGACTGGGGAGTTTCAGGATAAAAAAGAAACGGAATGGACAGGCAAAATCCTAGAGGAAAACCTGGTTCAGTCTAGCTTCCACCAGACACTGGGAGATGAATTCACCTTTCAACAGGACAATAACCTAAAACCCAAGGCCATATCTACACTGAAGTTGCTTACCAAGAAGACAGTGAGTGGCTTAAAAATCTACAGCAATACCTGAAAATGGTTGTCTAGCAATGATCAACAACCAATACGACAGAGTTTGAAGAATTTTGAAAAGTATAATTTTGCACAATCTAGGTGTGGAAAGCTCTTAGAGACAGCTGTAATCACTGCCAAAAGGTGCTTCAACAAAGTATTAGCTAAGGGGAGTGAATTAGTTATTTCTGTATTTAATTTTCGATCAATTTGCAAACATTTCTAAAAACATGTTTTCACTTTGTCATTATGAGGTATTGTGTGTAGATGGGTGTTTAAAAATATATATATATTTTGAATTCAGGCTGTATTTGGCTAAGGTGTATGTCAACTTCTGACTTCAACTGTATTTCTATGGGCACAAGTACAGTTCATGACACAAACTGTTCACAGCCCTCTTGTTGGTGGAGATAATTTTGCAGGTTTAAAGCTTATTTCCTTCAATTCTACACATTTTGTCATGGGATGCAAAAACATTTTGCAGTTTAAAGCAAATGTTCTTGCAATTCTATACATTTTGCCATGTCTAATGTGTATTCATGTGATATTTGAGAAACATAAAAATTACAACATTATTTATAGGCTTAAAAACGTTAGCTGACATGGGCTAGTTGATCTGGACATTCCTGATTAGTTATAAATAGCTCTAACGTATGCAATGACTAACATGACAAGGAGAACTGATGATGCACTACCCAATTTCAAAATTGCACCTTGTGCATTCTACGATTACAACTTACCTTTTGCTGGGAGAGTTCCAAACTGTGCACCAGGAACTATACACCAGGAAATGTAACCATATCACAACTGCTTCTCTACACTGGCTACCAGTAACCTTTTAGAATAGATTTTCAAATGCTATTTATCATGTTTAAGTCTAGGCTTGGTTTAACCCCATCCTACTGTATATCTCAGATCTTTTATCTCCCTACGAGCCAGGACGGTGATGTAAAGTGTACTCAGAAATATTTAAAAAAAGACTGACTTGTGTAGCCTGGTCTTTGAACATGTTTCTGCCATGCTTGGTTGTGATATCGTGTTCCCCAGGATCCTATGTGCGGTGAATAAAGAAACGTATTGATTGTACAGAGAAGTGTCTGACTGATCAGTCATCTTCAATTGGTAATCCTGAATAACTGGAAACAGAACAGCTGGACACAGGACTGTAGGAAATTGCTATCTTCAATAACACGCTCCTGAGGCTACCTTGCTTTACAACACATGGTCAACAAAAAGCCCACATCACTCAGAGACAGAGACAGAGCTGGAAAGACTTGTGTGGGCCAGCGTGGGACAATCTAAAGAATGATATCTTGTTGATCCCAGACTGAGGTGGAAACAAACATCACTTAAAGGGGCAATCATAAGTTGCTTCATCCATTTTTGGACTTATAAATTAATTATATGTACCCATTAATTCTTGAAGAATATGACTTGTAAATGTCTTGTGAGCTTAGTTCAACTGTCACACCCCTTCAGAACCCAAAATATAAGCTTGTTTTACTCCAATGTTTGTAAAGAGTAAATGTAACAAGGTTAAAACTATAAATTTTGACATAATGGATTGTCAGTCCTTGCATCCATAGCTCCTTTGAATTTGAGAGCGGTTACATTTCTCCCGCCCAATCCTCCGGTTCACACCGTGGTGGCGAGTACACTTTGTTATTGTTTCAACTGCTGATTGCAACTTTAACCAATCATTTATAATTTTCTCATTACACAAACTTGCTGAACCTATCAGTTTGGCTACAGCTGTGAGGAGGTGGTAATAGATTTAATTTCACCATTCTGTAATAAAATGTACATCATTGTTCAATTACAAATGTTATCGAGAGATGACTGCCGTAATCTACGGACCCATTTATGTTTGACTGTAAGGTGTCTAGAAATGAGTTTGAAAAGAGAGATTTAACATCGGCCTATCTATTTCCTCCACTCTACGTTATATAGGTTCATCAGAAAGACAACTATGCCTCCACGTGATCTCTGGTGTCTGGGATGTGAGTGACTACCCTCGGCACCGTCATAGCTGGAGCATGTTGAGTAATAGATACGATGTGAAGAATACGCAGAATAATATGACGCTTTTGATTTCACGTTAACCTGTTACACATGGGTGTTTATTGTGGAGTTATCCACATGGTCTCTTCTCCCACAAAATAAGCATAGGAACCAGCTGGTTAATCGCAAAAGGTTCTGCTGTGTGTCAATGCTGTATGTAAACTTAGCCTTAACACTAACCTCATCCAGAACGCAATTATTCACCCAAATGAAAATGTTAGAATGAAACACTATGGCCACTACTATCTAATCATCATGTCCAACAAACTACTTGTGTGAAGCTGAATACAGAATGTAATGTATTACCTGTTGGTGCTCGGGTTTTTCTTTATCAACACTATACTACTATAGGCCTACCTACCATATATATTTTTTTTCAGGGAGGCATTCTTTTCATGCCTAGAAAATGGTGACAAGTGTCCTATACAAACAATTATAGGTTTAGATTGTCTGCAGTTTAGCCAAAGTCCTTGCCTCATCAAAAAGGTGAATGTACACTTGAATATTTACATTAGGTGAACACGCATAAATGCAGTGAGTTAATCTGATCTCATGGATTATTTCAGAACATTGAGATGGATTGGATTCCTTAGTCATCTAGTTTCCATTTAGTCCCCAGACACAGTTTGCACCACCTATAGGCCTACTTTTATGAAATGTAAGATTTATTTTCTTGATTAATTGTAGACATTCTAACACAGTAGCCTACCCTATTCATGGACCAGTGGCTGTTAAAATAACAGGTAGGCCTATTATTATTAGGCTATTAAAAAAGGGCAAATTAGTGTCGAGGGTAGCACTCTGATGGTGCTCCTGACGACCGACCTCTAAAAACTGCCACTGGGGTGGGGAGGGCCTGTTGCTCGGCGAACCCCGGCAGATCCCAGCCCAGCAATGCCCACCACCGATCCAGCCCACCAGGGATTCATCGTGTGTGTGTGTCCAAGAAAGAAAAGAACTAGTCAGCTGGAATGCTAGGCTATTGCTTTACGTCAGCCGTTATAGTCTGTTTGGGAGAAGATGATACTTTCAGGCCAATTATCCATAACAGTGCCCCACGAATCTGAGCAATCTAACTGTGGTATACTTGATACCCATGTTGGCCTATTATTATTATTAAGTAATTGGTTCTTCATTTGTGTTTGTTTTAGTGAGTGACACTGGCGTCCTGAATGTAATAGTAGTAGGGATAATTAATAGGCTATGGTCGCATGCGTAATTGCGCCTTAGATGTCACCGGATCCACCGCTGATGACTTACGTAAAATAAATCAGGCTTTTTCTACCTGAATTTCATGAGTTTCAGCTTCTGATTATCAAAAGACACAGGTTTCAAAGTTCAACATTGTCGCTAAACTTAAATGCATGAATGGTCAATGAATTACACAGGAGAAATGGCAATGACAAAATATCACATATTTTAGTAGAAAAACTCTTAGGATTGATAATGGAACAGGTGGAGGATTAGTCGTTGACGTAGGCTAGTCGGGTGGAACGCGACCGACCTCGGACCACGCCCGCATCCCCAGGCCGGAATTGTGCTGACCCCCCCCTGCAAGACCAGGTCCTATACAGGAGATGGTCCATTCCCCACTGGAAAGTCAGCCCCAGGGCACGGCCCTGGGTTTAACTGGCCTTCCCAGCGGGGCAGAAGGGAGGCGAGCGGGGTGGAGGCGGGTCGGAGATATAATACATCATAGGAAGGTGAGAGCTGCTTATAGGCCTATACCAAGTGTAATTTAAGGAAATTAGGTAGGCCTATGGCAAAAGGGCAGGTTGTAGGGAGATGGTGGAGTGGCTAGAAATGTGGGGTATAGAGCAGAGGTAGGCCTATGGTAAGGAAGCATAGTGTGATAGAATCTGAGCTCTCCATGTCCAATGTGAACTGGGTACGGGGAGCTGTCCTTAAAGCACACTTCTAGCCGCACTGTCCAATGGAGGCGGCCGCAGGGCAATAGTATAAGCTCCAATCATAAAGCATGCGCCACTGACATAGAAGAAAGTACAACGCTAGGCTTGGTCGCCAATGGTTTGGCTTAAACCTTTTGTTTGCCGTGCCTCTTAAGTATTTGTTAAATGCCTTTATTTATCATCTCGGGACACATCTGAGGTTGGAGTCTGATCTATGAGACTTTTTATTAACTGTTACGATTTGCCGTTTCATTTATCCTAACTACGCACCAGCCACTACGACCAGAGCCATGTCGTGTGCACAAGAGGAGAGCTTCATTCGGCAGTCAGAAATATATTGACATAGAACCAAATGTCTTGAAGAGAAAGGTAGGCTTAAGTGCAGGTTGAAAGATAGAATTCCGGCAGGAGTAAACTAGAACGAGGAAGTAGCCAAGAATCAATAGAAAGAGAAACATCCAGGAGCCAGTTGAAAGAGGGAGCGGGTAGAACTGCCCAGGATGCGGGTCGCAGTCAGACTATATTGGTCTGAGACCCACTGCAGCCCAAGTGAACCGAGTGGCCCAGCTCTCACACTAGTAATAATATTCATTATTAATAATGGTAGGCTACAGGCTTAATAGCCAAATCCCCATGAAACAGCTTTGGGAGGCAAAGTTAAGCCATTATGTTATTAATTTTATTTGAGAATGTGATTTAAATAACACCTGAAACACAATTTGGTAAGCTACATTAATGAAGGGGATCAGAGGGGAGCATATTCTCTCTCACACTCACGCGAGAGAGCGTGCACGGTTCATATTGATCATAATGACATAGCCTAACTTGTGCAGCCTAACCTACAAACCAAAGGTTCTGCTGGAGTCTTTCATTGTGTAGAAATCCCCATAGATTATAGGCTACGAATAATTTATTGGTAGCCTGAGGACAAAACAAATCTTCCTCACTCATGTTGGCTCACGCAAGTGACGCACACACACATTCCTCCAGGCATTGTTTCCAGGACAACCATGGTAATAAATCTCACCCTAAAAATCAGATGCGATCCCTACATGGTGATTGATGGATGGATATCGATGAATAGTCCTACTTATGTAACAACTCATTTTAACACACACACACACACGTTATAAGATGAAGGGAAGGGGGAGAGGTAAAAGGACCCATGAGCACCAACATCTTAAGTTCATAAGAGCTCATTACATTTGGTGTCAAATGAAAGCTAAGAGTCTATATTTTACAGAAATTAAGGCATACATACATTTATATATATATATATATATATATAAGTATACATATTTATTTATTTATTACACACATTTTTCAAGTATATATATTATATACACACACACACAATGTTTAATTATTTCCCATCCTAAAATTAGTAATAACCAAAGCCTTTGATTTCTGGTCAAACAGATGGAAGAGGGGTCTCCAAAAATATCTACCAGAAGAATTCTTAAAAATGTATTTGCAATACAGTACCTGTCAAAAGTTTGGACACACCTACTCATTCAAGGGTTTTTCTTTATTTTTACTATTTTCTACTTTGTATAATAATAGTGAAGACATCAACACTGAAATAACACATATGGAATTATGTAGTAACCAAAAAGGTGTTAAACAAATCAAAATATATGTTATGTTTGAGATTCTTCAAAGTAGCCACCCTTCACCTTGATGACAGCTTTTCACACTCTTGACATTCTCTCAACCAGCTTCACCTGGAATGCTTTTCCAACAATCTTGAAGGAGTTCCCACATATGCTGAGCACTTGTTGGCTGCTTTTCCTTCACTCTGCGGTCCAACTCTTCTCAAACCTCATCCCATCCCAAACCAGCTTCATGAGGTAGTCACCTGGAATGCATTTCAATTAACAGGTGTGCCTTGTTAAAAGTTCATTTGTGGAATTTCTTTCCTTCTTAATGTGTTTGAGCCAATCAGTTGTGTTGTGACAAGGTAGGGGTGGTATACAGAAGATAGCCCTATTTGGTTAAAGACCAAGTCCATATTATGGCGAGAACAGCTCAAATAAGAAATGACAGTCCATCATTACTTTAAAAGACATGAAGGTCGGTCAATACAGAACATTTCAAGATATTTGAACGTTTATTCAAGTGCAGTCGCAAAACCCATCAAGCGCTATGATGAAACTGGCTCTCATGAGGACCGCCACAAAAAAGGAAGACCCAGAGTTACCTCTGCTGCAGAGGATAAGTTCATTACTCAGAAATTGCAGCCCAAATAAATGCATCACAAGTAACAGATATCTCAACATCAACTGTTCAGAGGAGACTGCGTGAATCAGGCCTTCATGGTCGAATTGTTGCAAAGAAACCACTCATAAAGGACACCAATAAGAAGACTTGCTTGGGCCAAGAAACACAAGCAATGGACATTAGACCGGTGGAGTCCAAATTTGAGATTTTTGGTTCCAACCGCTGTGTCTTTGTGAGATGCTGAGTAGGTGAACGGATGATCTCCGCATGTGTAGTTCCCACCGTGAAGCCTGGAGGAGGAGGTGTGATGGTGCTTTGCTGGTGACACTGTCTGTGATTTATTTAGAATTCAAGGCACACTTAACCAGCATGGCTACCACAGCATTCTACAGCGATATGCCATCACATCTGGTTTGCGCTTAGTGGGACTATAATTTATTTTTCAACAGGACAATGAAATAAAACACCTACAGGCTGGCTGTGTAAGGGCTATTTGACTGAGAAGGAGAGTGATGGAGTGCTGCATCAGATGACCTGGCCTCCACAATCACTTGACTTCAACCCAATTGAGATGGTTTGTGATGAGTTGGACCACAGAGTGAAGGAAAAGCAGCCAACAAGTGCTCAGCATATGTGGGAACTTCTTCAAGACTGTACATGATTCCATATGTGTTTTCGTAGTTGTGATGTCGTCACTATTATTCTACTATATAGAAAATAAAGAAAAACCCTTGAATAAATAGGTGTCCAAACTTTTGACTGGTACTGTAAATCAAAACACAATAATGTTGAAGTTAAGACCCTTGGAAACTAATATTAACATTTATATTTCATTTTACTGATAACAATTGTGTTTATGATTTATTAAACAATTAAAAGGTGTAAATCGGAAACCGCAGTTGGGTCACCTGCTACTGTCCTCCCTTCCACTGGCATACTGTTATTGACAGAATTGTGAAAACAGTCTTCTCTCTCACACACTCAACGTAGAGTAGTGTATAGGTCAGTACAGTAAAGTACACTAGGGTAGAGTAAAGTACAATGTACTGTGCTCTACTGCGATGTCTAAGCACCCTATTATTTATGCAGACACCATTGAATCTCAATTCAGAGTAGATATTGAACAGAGTTTTTGGAAAACTTGGTCACATAAAAAGGGCCATTTTACTGTCATTCTGTTACAAAACTTTACATCTGCACAGTTCTTCAAGTATATGGGTTGTTTTATGTGGACATTTATGAAAGTAGTCCATACGCATAGAGTTGTATGGTTTGTTTAACTTTGCCAAAAATCGGAGTCTCAGCGTCATTCTGTTACCAAAGAATTGCCTATATGCTAAACAATAGAAAGCAATGCCTCATACTATTCCACGGCGCATCTCTTATCATTAAATGATGAGGCCCTGATTAGGAGCATGCATTGCTATAGACATGATCCTTCTGCTCCCTCCGCGTTTGATATTGGTCCATCCTCGGATGTTGTATCTCTCCCTCTCTCTGTCACACTGTAGCTAGCTATGGCGTCATATTCCCCATCACGGTGAATGATGCAAATACGGCTAGTGAGCACCAAACAGCTGGCTCCCCAGGTAAACACTCACCTGTCCTGGGGAAGGAACACCGGCAGGACCCGTTTCCCTTCAGGGTTATGGTAAAGTCCCCGTGGCGGTGCTGGTGAGGTTAGGGTTGGTTAGGGGTGATACAGCCAAAGGTAGGTTAAACCCGAACAACAACCTTCAAATGAAGCCGAAAGGAGCGTGCGATGTGTGTTGGTCCAGTTCTTAGTAGGTAGAAAATAACTATTCTTGTAGTCTCCTGCGCCAGTGTATGGGGCTGTCAGATAGCAATGTCTGTTGATACAGAAAGAGCGTGTATTATGTAGTCTTCAGATAGGCACGGGGTTGACTGAACACATAACAGCGCATGCTCAGATAGGCCCTGACGTCAGGCCCTTCCTCTTTGTGTTTACTGCCACGTTCAAGACAACCGGGAACTCAAAAATCTCTGACTTGCGACTTTAGTGGGTTCAAGACAACTGGGAATAAAAGGAGGTCAAATCATGACGTCAGTGATCTTCAGGTCGGAAAGTCGGGGCTCTATAAATATACCCGTGTTTCCGACTATGAATTCCGAGTTGGCTGACCGTTCAAAACGATTTATCCCAGTCGGAGCTCGTTTTTTTCTGAGTACACAGTTGTCTTGAAGAAAACTGAAGTCGGAAGTCGGAGATTTCCGAGTTCCCAGGATTTGAAACGCGGCAAAAGTCAATGTGTTCTGGGCACACCGGTTCCAGAAGTCTGCCCTTCCTCTTTCTCTCAATGTTTCTCCTCCAACCCCCCTCTTTCTCAGTGCCTCGTTTCGACAAGTTTGTCCCTGTTTTTATGAACACAAAATGTCGTCTTCCACTTTCTCCCTGGTTCTGTGGATATTTGCACCGTTCCATACTCACATCTAGTGGTATTCTAGGCGTATCGCAGCAACACAGTTCTTCAGGACCCATGCCCCACAAACATAGACACGCTGCCCAAATATATAACCCAAATAATTACATATTCAAAACAAGACCAGGAGGGGGGAGAAACACAATAATGGTTTAATGTCGGCCTTCTAAAAAACGGTCTCCAGATTGCATTGTAGACTGAAGTACTGCAATATTGTGCAATCATCTTACTGTTGAAATGTGAACTGTGCCAATATTAACCAGTTACCTAATAATTCAATTTCTCTATACTCAAATCAAATGTATTTATATAGCCCTTACATCAGCTGATATCTCAAAGTGCTGTACAGAAACCCAGCCTAAAACCCCAAACAGCAAGCAATGCAGGTGTAGAAGCACGGTGGCTAGGAAAAACTCCCTACTGCATGTATGCATGTCTGTCTGTCTGTCTGTCTGCATAGCAGCAGGAATTTGTTTTGAGTAGGGGGTGCTGAGTGCAGGGGGTTGGGGGAAAAATCCCCTTTATAATAAAGTATTTGCAGGCCAACAATAAAATACAATTCCTAATGTGATGAGTAACCTAAGCATAGGACATGATTCGGTAACAGTAGTCACTGTAGCCTAAAGTAAATTGAAATACATTTCTCAAAAGTATATAATTACTCCCGTCTATACAGAAATAAATAAAATAATTCAAAATACTTCACCAGAGAGCATGACTTAGCCACAGGGGATAATTAGCTTATTTTAAAGCTGTGGATTGTTTCAAATCACATATATATGCCTAATTGGGAATCCTGCAATTTGGGCAGCGGGCGTGGCAATATAGGCCTAGCTGATTATTGAGATGCGGCTGTCAGTAAAAAGCAACGCATCTAAAATATGTGTGAAGATGATGTGCCTTTAGTATAATTTGAAATGTTGAGACAAGAAGAAGGGGAGGGATGTGTGGCGAAGATATTGGCACATCTCTCTCCAGAATGCACTCAGCTGTCTCCCACCAATTCTTGCGCATTCACTGTTTTATTGTGTTAATTGTTTGCCCTTTGATTGGTTATTTTTTATAAATTCCCCATTACATACCGTATGTCACCAGTAGTAAATGTACTGTTATTGGTTACATGAATTTCTGGTAGCTCTTTCCTGCAGTCTCAAGGACCAAATCTCCCTCTAGTGGCCTCATGGGTGGAATGTTATTCATATCTTTCATAATTTTCTACTTAATAAACATTTCAAAAAACCCGCAGAAAATCTGGTGTTTCTGTGTCAAACGGTTTTGTTATATTTCAGTCTTCTGTGATGTATATAAAATGTAATATTGGAATGCAAACTCAAAATGTAATACATTTAAACTCTATATCTGACATGGTACAGGTATTCTTCTGTGATGTATATAAAGTGTAATATTGGAATGCAAACTCAAAATTGAATACATTTCAATTCTATATCTGACATGGTACAGGTGTCTTCTTTTTTAAGCCCATAACCATGTGTATGAGGTTTATACTTCTGTTTCAAAGTAGATTTGTTAAGACTACCAAGAATCTCTCTGTGTGACCCTGATTTAACCCACTGCAGTAAAAGGTTAATACTTTACCTGAAGTCAGTTGCCTATTTGGCCTGTAGTATGTTACTGCGTAGACCTTTCCTGCAGTCAAATGACCTAGTGGCCTCACAGGTGGAATGTTATTCATAACATTTTATAATTAATAAACGTTACTTTAAAAAACGCTGAAAATCCTGTGTTTCTATGTTTAACGGTTTTGTTATATTTCAGTCTTAAATTATGTATATAAAGTATAATATTGGGATGCAAATTCAAAACTAAATACATTTCAACTCTATATCTGACATGGTTCATAACCATTGTGTGTGAGGTGTATACTTTTGTTTCAAAGTACTTTTGTTTCAAAGTTCAAACACTGTGTGACCCTGATTTAGCCCTCTGCATTAAAAGGTTCACCTGAGGTTGATTGATTTTTAAGTGTGAGGTCTTATCTAGAATCCTACCACATTTTTTCCATCAGATATGATATTCAGCCTGGCAACCCTCCGATTGCAGGCCCACATCGTTAACCTAGGTCATCCTCCTAGCTTTCACCCTTCTGTTTCTCAATGTGAAAGTCCAACTTTCTCATAGTGGTGTTCTTCATCGGCATCAAGTGGTGATATTCTCATGTTACGCAACAATATCACATCTTATCACATTCCATTTGGTTTCATCTCGTCATCACATTACTCTGCTCATCTTCAATTCCCTTCCACCACAATAAGCAATAACCATGTTATTTTATCACCAACGTTTTTCCAACACAGATAAATAACAACAATAAAACTCACAGCAACTAAATCAATGATCTATTTGAAAGCCAAAGCAGATACCTAACAGATCAGGCAGTCAACTCAAAGACCAACAGAGGAATTTATACAGCAGTCTGGCAAATCAATCTCCATCCAGAAACAAAGTCATATTTGGGCATGTATTTATCAACAAGCATCTCAGATTAGAAGTGCTGATCTAGGATCAGTTTTGCCTTTTAGACAATAATGAATAAGATTTGATGTACAGCAGGGACCTGATCTTAGATCTACTCTTTATGTTTATTATTGGCCCTGTAGTGTAAGATCTGCTACAGTATATCATCCACTCAATTAACTAACTAAAGTGCTTCATTTTTCATTGACCAAAGTGGCCGTGTCCCCCTGACCTGCTATGGCCTGGCTATTGACTAATCCCCAATCAGCCTTTACCCTACCAGCACCTGCCACTGACACATACAACAGGGAGTGAGATCAGACATGACAGACACACACAAACTCTCTCTAAGTGCTTGCTCTGGTGGTTATTTATGCATGTGAGATAAAGTACCCCACATGACAATGACTACAGGTATGTAAGGTAAAGGCTTAAGTGGGCCTGCAGTATTCTAGAACTTGAATCTTAATGTGTGTGTGTGCGTGCGTGTGTGGTGGAAGGGTGCTGAGACCTGAGGATTTGGGACAGTAGAATCAGGAGTCACATGTTTGTGAAGGTGTTTGGCAGGAGGAGTAGCACTAGAGATGCTAAAGCCTGGATTTACATCATGCTCCACTTGGCAACACACACACACGTTCTAGCGCTCATGCACACACGCACACTTTGTAACGCTCACATACACACCCACCCACCCACTCATGATGACATCCCACGGATAGTGAAGTGATCAACACATACAGCCTAGGAATCCTGGGAATTCTCAATCAGGCAGTTTAGAATTCAAATGAATTATGAGTTAAGAATTCCCTCATGTTTGCACTGGTCATTCTAGTCTTTCTGCTTCAAAACAGGCCCTCCTTCAAACAGTAAATAGTTATAACACAACATTGTTTTCTCATGGAGAGAGTGGCTCACATGGAGTGTGTGTGTGTGTGCGCGCGTGTGTGTGTGTGTGTGTGTGTGTGTGTGTGTGTGTGTGTGTGTGTGTGTGTGTGTGTGTGTGTGTGTGTGTGTGTGTGTGTGTGTGTGTGTGTGTGTGTGTGTGTGTGTGTGTGTGTGTGTGTGTGTGTGTGTGTGTGTGTGTGTGTGTGTGTGTGTGTGTGTGTGTGTGTGTGTGTGTGTGTGACATTTAGGCCAGGCACCAGGGCTTGGCCATGCTATCTGTGCATGCTTTAGTTCCATGGTTTGGTCTCCAGTCTGTTTCATTCATTCATGCCACACCGCACAAACAAACACACGCACGCACACGTGTGAACAGAACTAATCTGCTCCAGGCCAGGTCACATGAGCTGTGTTATTATGGCAAAGACAGAGAAAACCTCTGTTACAACACATACTTCTGAGACAATGTGATTTCCTAGAACAGGTCCACAGGGTACAATATATAGGGCCTGGTGCCTAGGGGCTTTGGTGGTTAGGGCTTAGGTGTAGGGGTATGAAAGTATGGGGTGGGTCGGGGTGTGGGTATGGGTTTTGTCTGCAGTCTGAGCAGTCAACGTGTTACAGGTATAAAGGATTATAGTATTACCATTATTTACCATGGTATTACTACATCAGGATTATGGCATATTTTTGCCGTCCCAGAATTGCTTTTGGTTTCAATGAGAAGAACGGGCATGTAATAATACTTTCTGCCACAGGAACACTGTTCCTTCATTCACTACTGCATATATCTGTACAACAACAACAACAACACTACATACCTTATCAGGGCTTAGGATAGGAAATGACAGTGATGTTATCACTAGCGGCCAGTGCTCAGACCTCACATGATCACATCATAGATGTCCCAAATGGACCCTATTCCTGAGGGTGCCATTTTGGGACATTTTGGGACATTAACAAAACAAAACCTCTGATGAACGATTGAGAAGAGGGATCAAGCCATAGCTGTATACTCTGTATTCATCTGAGGATGGCTTTAGTTTATAACACATATACATCTTAGTATATCTGTCTTGTTGTTACACACATTATAAGGAGGCACTGACATACTGTACATCTCATGCTTATCCGTTGATGACTCGCTGGTCCGTTGGTGACAGAACAGAACCAGTTCCCTGTGTCACCCAGAACTATGGCCAGACGCAACCAGTAGGGGTAGAGCCCACCGCCCGTAGGGGTAACTCAAAACTCCAGAACTGACTTGAAATGAAACAAAATACCTGTACGATCAAATGATCCAAAAAGACTTATACTAAACATGTAAGGCTACAATTCCATCAATTAGTATTCTGTAAGTGTTAAGACAACTTCCCCACAGATTTTGTTTCTCCTTAACCTTAACCCTAACCCCACCTACTACTTACTACCAATAGAGCAGTACAGATGAGAGCACAACGCCTAACTTGATCTATGTTATTATTATATATTACTGTCTATACCTATCTACATACACACTGAGTTTTCTGAAGTGGTCTACTGTGACTATCTACATTTACAATGCATTCTCTTCTGGTGCATATTGCAGAATATGAATGATTCTTAGTGCAAGCGCATGCTTCAGATCTTTTCTTTTTAGTGTCTCTGTGGTGTTTGGTGCTGGTGTCCTTGCCCAGGATCAATCCAGCTTGCTGTACGCTACATCAACTCTCTTAAACACTCTTCAAAGAAGTGTGTCAGTGCATCCCCATATAGCATGTGTAAGTGCGGAGGCTACTGTACTTATGTGTTATAGCTACAGGATCCTGGTCTGGAGGTCAGCAACATCCTGATGAGTTTCCACAATTGCCACTCTCACATTCTCTCTCCATCTTTCGATTAGTCATTTGTCTTTTTGGTCCAATGAGAAGGCAGAGTTCTAGAAGCTCCTCGGATCATCAGTGTTGAGCAGTTTGGTCCTTCTTTCTCCTTTCTTTGGGAAGCTGACAAGCTGTAAAGTAGAAGAAGTCCCAGTAGCTCTCTTCTCTCCTCTTTTCTTTCTCTAGTGCGCTCTTTAGTCCACAAGCAGTGGCAGGTTGAGGCTAGTGCAGCAGTAAACGAACGCTGCTTGTACATATCTGTGGATTAGCCATCCTAGATTAGGATGCACTAAATTGAGTGTGTGTGTGAGTGTGTGTGTGTGTGTGTGTGTGTGTGTGTGTGTGTGTGTGTGTGTGTGTGTGTGTGTGTGTGTGTGTGTGTGTGTGTGTGTGTGTGTGTGTGTGTGTTGTGGGATTGGACAGGGGTTGTGTATAGATAGGAGGACGGGATCGGACGATGGGAGAATGACGTAGAATGTTCTGCTGGGCTCTAGAGCACGTTCTCAAAGAGCTGCATGGAGTTCATGATGTTCTCGTCCTGGAAGACAAACAGACAGGACAGACTGTTGAATGAAAGTCATGAGTCTGGTTCTTTGTTCACTTGGATTATTGGTCCACAAATTCAAACATTCAGCAAATCTTCCATTGACATCCAGGTAACACTTTACTTGAAAGGGGTTTACATAAGACATTCACAACACCTTTATGAACCCAGTCATAACACCTTCAAGATCTTTCTTGTCCCCACAATGAAATCTCCGCCTGTCTGTCTGTCCGTTCGTACGTCAGTCACACGTGATATCTCAGACAGCACTGGCTCGATTTTGACAAAACTTGGGTGAATGATGCATCTTGCCATGAAGATCTGACATTTACAAAATTATACTGATTGCCCAAGGCGGGAGCTACACTAATTAACTGACATGTGTGAGTCACACCAGCGAGGAAGATGCGAAGTGAGAGGGATAACTAACTGGATCCAAAAAACGCAGGTGGCGTTTTTTATTTATTTTCTTTTGGCTCACCAAGTGAGTCGTTTTTGTATGGAGGTCAATGAGAGAGTGTTGAATTTGGTTAACAAACAATGTAACGGCTTATTTGCTACATGTGGCTTTTTTGATCAAGTGCTTTCGTAGTGCTTAGCTTGTTATGAGTGTACTGATATAGGGGCGGCAGGTAGCCTAGTGGTTAGAGCCAGTAACCGAAAGGTTGCTGGATCGAAATCCCTGAGCTGACAAGGTAAAAATCTGTCATTCTGCCCATGAACAATGCAGTTAACCCACTGTTCCCCGGTAGGCCGTCATTGTAAATAGGAATTTATTCTTAACTGACTTGCCCAGTTAAATAAAGGTTAAATATAAGTAGCACACCTGACATCCCGGCAACTTTGAGAAACCCCCACTTTATATTGGAGTGGTGCCTGTTGTTCACACATGTATCTGCCCTCTCATTGGATAGAATGTTCCCACCTGATCTTGCCTCCTCCCGACTGCCTTCCATTTTTTAAGACATTTCTTGTTTAACACATTGTTAAAGAGGCAACTTGAGTATCTGGTCAATATAATGGATAATCTGTGGTCAAACACAATAACTGAAATGTGTTACTCACACATGATATCTCAATTGGCCCAATGGGGGGGAGCTGCATCATTTGCGGGGGACAACATGTTTACTGTAACTTGTTAATCCATAGTACAACAGAAATATGTATGTTCACAGCCACAGTAGCCAACCCCCTAAGTATTATCCTAAGAGCAGGATTGGTGCTCCAGGCCAAGAGTATCAGGCCTGTTTACTTCAAATCCGCCATTCAATACAATACAACTTAATTTGTCCATGTTACAGCGAACAACAGAAATGTGTCTTCTGCACTCATTACTCATAACTCCCCAGATAGCACACATCTCTCACACACAGTTGAGAGGAGCTCAGGTCATGGCAGTTGCTTCTTCCAGGATTCTTATGGGAGGCTGCTTGTTCCAGGATTTTTAAAATATATACACTACCGTTCAAAGGTTTGGGGTCACTTAGAAATGTTCTTGTTTTTGAAAGAAAATTACGTTTTTTGTCCATTAAAATAACATCAAATTGATCGGAAATACCTTGTAGACATTGATAATGTTGTAAATGACTTTTGTAGCTGGAAAAGGCAGATTTTTTAATGGAATATCTACATAGGCGCACAGAGGCCCATTATCAGCAACCATCACTCCTGTGTTCCAATGGCACGTTGTGTTAGCTAATCCAAGTTTATAATTTTAAAAGGCTAATTTATCATCAGAAAACCCTTTTCAATTATGTTAGCACAGCTGAAAACTGTTGTACTGATTAAAGAAGCAATAAAACTGGCCTTCTTTAGACTAGTTGAGTATCTGGAGCATCTGGATTTGTGGGGTCAATTACAGGCTCAAAATGGCCAGAAACAAAGGACTTTCTTCTGAAACTCGTCAGTCTATTCTAGTCCTGAGAAATGAAGGCTATTCCATGCGAGAAATTGCCCAGAAACTGAAAATCTCGTACAACGCTGTGTACTACTCCCTTCACAGAACAGCGCAAACTGTCTCTAACCAGAATAGAACGAGGAGTGGGAGGCCCCGGTGCACAACTGAGCAAGAGGACAAGTACATTAGAGTGTCTAGTTTGAGAAACAGACGCCTCACAAGTCCTCAAATGGCAGCTTCATTAAATAGTACCTGCAAACACCAGTCTCAACGTCAACAGGGAAGCGGCGACTCCGGGATGCTGGCCTTCTAGGCAGAGTTCCTCTGTCCAGTGTTCTTTTGCCCATCTTAATCTTTTCTTTTTATTGGCCAGTCTGAGATAAGGCTTTTTCTTTGCACCTTTGCCTATAAGGCCAGCATCCCGGAGTCACCTCTTCCCTGTTGACGTTGAGACTGGTGTTTTGCCACCTGTTACTGCATTGACAGCCAACGGCCACCTATTTCTTTACCACTACAACACTGGTTCTGATGGTATTTGATGAAGACATTGACACTGTACTAGCTAAAACATGTCAGCTAGATTACAACATAGATGCCCTTAGCACATGCTGCAAATATTGTGCATCACCAAATGTTCCTCTCTGGGTTCCCAGAAGCATTTCATTGTAGTATGTGCATGTGACCATTAAACTTTGACTATATGATTTGTTGCTTTCATCACAAACTAAACAATTATTATTCTTAACCACCCCACTACTAGAAAAGCTCATAATTCAGTAAGGTAATAATGATAATTCCAAGGTGGCATCCTGCTATGTTGAAAGATCATGAGAGAGGACACAGAACACTCAATGCACAAAGTCACTAACCACTTACATTGTGCTGGTACCAGCCTGTTATGTGAATAGTGAATCAGAGGATTGGGTACTGCGGCAGTATAAATACACATGTCCACTGTACTTCTTATGACTAATGTTGAATAAATCTGTTAACGGTTTGTAATCAACGGTGTTATGACTGGTTTCATAAAGGTGTTATGAATGCCTTATGCATACCCCCTTCAAGTGATTTTGTTAACGTTGTCTATGTCTTTTATTCATTATGTCAAAGTGTGAGGTAGCGCACAGGTCTGCTGTTGTGTTGATGCATGATTTGTAACTGTGGTACTGTAACTGTAACTGTGGTACCTTCTGACAGGTCTCAATGAACTCCTCGATGGTCACCACTCCATCTCTGTTTCTGTCCATTTTCTGAAGAAAGAAGAAAGGAATGGAGGGAGGGAGAGAGGGAGGGGCAGAATGGATGAAGTAAGGAGAGAGGACGAGAGCATGTTCAGTGAGTAAGAAGCATTTTGTTGATGCGTGTGTGCATGTTGTGTGTGTGCATGTTGTGTGAGTGTGTTTGTGCGCACAGCGCTGTGTGCACCTGGAAGAACTTATCCACATGTTCAGAGGGTGCCTCATCCCGTACACTTGGGTAGGTGTACCTGCCCATCATATCATAGATGGACTTCATAATAGCCAGCATCTCCTGAGAGAGAGGGAGAGAGAGCGAGACAGAGAAAGAAAGAGAGAAGAGACAGAGGGAGAGAGGAGTCATAGTTTACCGTGATGTATCTAAAGCTACAGATGTAGGATCTTAATTTGAGCCAGTTTGCTTCAGCAGGTAAATAATCCTGCAGCAACAGGAAATGTGAATGATTATGTGGATAATAATGAATGGACATTTTTTTAGGGGTTGATACACTTTTCATTATGGCAAATCAAGTCTGAAATTTTAAGTGGAAATTACAGACTTTAGAAGCCTTTTTAAACCTTGAATACACTACACGTTTGCATTTCCTGCTGCGCAGGAAAATTCTCAGTCACTAAAGAGTACTCAAATTAAGATCCTACATCTGTAGCCAATCATTTAGATATGTGGTGTTTCTATTGTGGCCAATCACAGTGTACCTCTTTAGTGATGTATCCATCCTTGTTGATGTCATACAGGTTGAAGGCCCAGTTGAGTTTCTCTGTGACTGACCCTCTCAGAAGAACAGACAGGCCAATCACAAAGTCCTCAAAACGAATGGAGCCATTTCTGTCCATATCAAACGCATTAAACAGGAAATGTGCATAGGTGGTGGCGTCTGTAGGATAGAGGGAGAGAGTGGGGTGGGGGGAGAAGAGAGGAACATAAGAAAGGAAAGATAGGGGAGGTAGTGTACAGGAAAAGGGTTGAAGAAGGGAGAGAGAGGTTAGGGGAAAAGGGATGAGGAGAGGAGAGAGGTTGAGGGGAGGAGAGAATGTTGGGGGTAGGCAGATATTCAAATAATCAGTAACCATAAGCTTTTCCTGTTATTCTCCCTGTAGTTCAGGTGTGCTTTTATCATATTCCAGGCACAAAGAGACAGAGAGTAGCTTCAATGGACATAGTTCTATCCGCTCACCTCCTTGGGGAAAGAACTGAGAATAGATGGTCTTGAACGTCTCTTCGTCAACCAAACCACTTGGACACTCCTACGAGAGAGAGAGAGAGAGAGAGAGAGAGAGAGAGAGAGAGAGAGAGAGAGAGAGAGAGAGAGAGAGAGAGAGAGAGAGAGAGAGAGATAAAGAGAGTTACAGGGCAATTAGCCATATGCCTATTAATGGTGAAGTAATTTCACTACACCAATAAGTTCAAATCGACTCTAATTTATTCTACATTCTTATGTAGAACTCCAAACTGCCCACAAATAAAGATCCAAGCTCAACCTGCTAAAATAAAGGCCAAAAAAATTCCTCCCAAATACAGTCCTACAGCATCCCAACCCCATTCTCTCTGCTCCCCTACGTACATTCTTGAAGCCCCTGTATAGTGACTGGAGCTCCTTCTTGGTGAACTTCGTCTGAACCTGCAGCTGGTCCAAGCCTTCTGGCTGGTGACGAACTATAGACAGCTCCAAATCACTGTCACTACTGTCTGTAGGAGGAAAGAGCGGGGAAGAGGGAGAGAGAGAGAGGGAGAGAGAGAGAGAGAGAGAGAGAGAGAGAGAGAGAGAGAGAGAGAGAGAGAGAGAGAGAGAGAGAGAGAGAGAGAGAGAGAAAAGAGAAGGGGATAGAGAGAAGGAGAGGGGAACGAGAGGGAGAGAGGAAGGACAGTGGGCGAGAGGGATGGGGAGACCATGGCAGGCAGGGAAAGAGAGGAAGAGGGAAAACAAATTTAAGGGGTGGAAAGAGGGGCCAGATCAAGAAAGAGTTAGAAAGAAATTGAAGAAGAGTGAGATAAAAACAAAAAGAGGACTCAAAAAGAGAGGGAAGTACTTTCTTTTAAAGTGTGATCTTCTCAGAGAAACTACGTTTTATGTTAGTATTCACTTATTACATTTGAGTGAACAGGTGCCAAATTCGTAATATTCAATAACAAGGCATTGAAAGAACTTAATTCTGAAATATCCAAGGAAAGCCATGACTATGACTGATTTTATTTCATGCGTATTAGTCCTACTCGTTCTAACAAAGTAAGAGAAAGCACTAACACTGTGAGAAAGAAAAGCAAGACATAGCTCAAAAAAAAGGGGAGTTACTAGAAACCAAGAGATTTCTATTGCTTCCATACTCACCATCTTTAAACACACACAACAGAGAGAGAGAGAGAAAGAGAGCGAAAGAGAGAGAGAGAGAGAGTGTGTGAGAGAGACAGTAAGAGAGATAGTGAAATGTAAAGACAGTTAATGGAGTAAAGAGAGGTATAGAGAGACAGTGAGAAAAGAGAAGAAAAAAACAGAGAAAATGGTCAAGTCAAGTCAATAATTGTGGAACGCAGATACTGACTAGGGAGAACAGGAGAGGAACAGACAATCTTTATAAATGCAGTTAGTCCCACTCTCTCTGACACGTTCTCTCTGTCTCCATCTCCCTCCATCCAACCTCTCTCTCCCTCTCACCATCCAACCTCTCTCTCCCCCTCTCTTTCTCCCTCCATCCCCATCTCTCTTACCGGTCTCTGTGATGTCGATGAGTCCCAGTAAGTGCATCAATGTGAGGAACATTAGTACAAGGCTGACTCCCACCTGACACTCAACTCCCCTTCTTCCGCCGTCTTTCCGTCTTTTTGTTTCCCCCCCGTGTGAAAATTCTGTCTCTCTGTCCTCTCTCCCTCAGTTATCTCTCCCTCCGTACCCACTTTCCCTCTGCCAGTCTCTCAAACTAAAGACAGATATTGCTTTGGATCCTTGGGATGCTTTAAAGTTCCAGAGAGTTCTACAGTTCTAGAGAGAACAGTTCCAAATGTGATTCAGAGAGATTTAAGTTGAAGCCATGAAAAGCGATTGGACCAGATTCAAGCTCAATGATATCCAAAAGGACCTAAAACAGCCTTTCAAATACAACTGAAACTACAGGGAAGAAATACAATCCTTCTTTTCCATGAGAAATCTTAAGCTGTTTTCCCAAAAGATTATTCCAATTGTTTACTTATTGTCCCGTCATTTTACTCCCAAGTCCTGGGACATCCAGTTACTCATTTCATCTCTTTGATTCAAACTCTGATGAGCCAACAGACATGCGTCACTTAACAGTGTACATTTACTCTCTTCCATCCCTACTTATTTCCTTGGCTTCCCCTCCTCCTCTCATTCTCTTCATCCCATTAACCTGTGGGCTCCTGTCAAAACTACCCACAGATACAGACAGAACCTACCACATTTATTTTTTTAATAATTGTGAAAAATCCCACACATTTAGGGACAGTTCCACCGACAAAGGAAATCCCACGCACCCTCTGCTTACAAGACAAATCTGTAACAAGAAGTCTGCATCCATTATGAAGATGTTTAACAAAATGTTTCCACAACATTAATGCAGTACTTGTTAGTGAACCCATTTGCCATTGAGGAGTCAGTGTAGATGGCTGCATCTCAATAGTCTAAAGTGGCTTTTTCTCCTCGTCTTCTTTCCTTCATCTGCTCTGATCTGACAGAACAAGACAGGTGGAAGCTGACACCCAATAGACATGCGCCATATTGCTTTCACCATCTGCTTTCAGATCAGTGCAAATGAAGGAGAGGAGGCAAGGAAAGGAAGACTCTTTAGTTTAGAGTAATGAGACCCAGCCATCTGTCCCAAATCCCATGTCCCCAGCAGGCTCTGTGATCCAGTTCAAGTCTAATTGTTCTCATCTCTCCAGAGTTCATAAACACAGCTCTCA